>NC_037092.1:80360823-80660823 GCF_002994745.2 Rosa chinensis | reverse complement strand
GTAGGTTGATTTATACTATTTCTTTCTTTGCTGATTGTCAAGTAACTGGCTTGAATATTTTTTGGTGCTAGTTGTGGGTTGTTGGGAAGAATATGTCCCACTACGCTGGTTACGTGGAAGATGAATATGAAATGGAAGATGTAGATGATGATATGGATGACGAATTTCGTGGAAGAGACCTGGCTGGCTCCGAGTCTGATGTTGATGAATTTGAATATGCGGTTAGTGATATATATTTATGTTCTATGTGATATATACAGATAATGACACTTTAAAAAAGTTTGCTATATATATCTTACTATTTTTGCAATACCCTTTTATATGGTCAAATTCGAATTTTGTATGAGCAGTGAATGTTTCTTGTTTCTTTGTGGTCACTTATCTATTTGGAAATATTTTTGTTGATCTTCTGCAGAATAGTAAAGTAGCTGATACAACTGCTGCTCAAGCAAGAAGAGGAAAAGACATCCAAGGTATTCCTTGGGATAGACTTAGCATTACTAGAGAAAAATACCGGCAAACTAGGTTAGAACAGTACAAGAATTATGAAAACATCCCTAATTCCGGAGAAGGGTCAGGGAAGGTAAAAACCATTTACCATTTTTCTATTGATTTATTTATTTTCAAAGTTCTTTGGTTATGTGGAAGTATCAACTTTGGCTCTTACGAGTAATTTGATCATGATTTTCTTCTCTTGGGTAACAGGATTGCAACATTACAAAGAAGGGATCTGTATATTATGAGTTTAGACGTAATGCAAGATCAGTGAAATCAACTATTCTTCATTTTCAGGTGTGCTGAGTTCAAGCATGTATTATTACTTGGGCTATGCTTGCTTTCTGGTAATGTAGCCTATTGATGTGGTTTGTTTGACTGAATGTTCTTTCACTCGCTTGTTGATACAGTTGCGGAACTTGGTCTGGGCTACATCAAAGCATGATGTCTACCTTATGTCACATTTTTCTGTCATTCATTGGTCGTCATTGAGTTGCAACAAGTCTGAGGTTCTAAATGTTTCAGGACATGTGGCACCATCAGAGGTGAGTGTTTTTTATGCAACTTTTTTATTATATCTTTTTATTACTTGACAATGTTTCACTGGTAATTGATCCATTTATACTCACCATGTAGAAACATCCCGGGAGTCTCTTGGAGGGATTTACGCAGACTCAAGTTAGTACTCTTGCAGTAAAAGATAAGTTGCTGGTTGCTGGAGGATTCCAGGGAGAACTTATTTGTAAGGTGAGTTACTAATAAATTTATTTATTACATCAGATAAGTTACTAAATCACTTCTCAAAATGTATTTATTGCATTAGAAAACCAGTATTGAATGATAATGGATGAGTGCTTATTTACTAATAATTTTATTTATTACAGTAGATAAGTTGCTAAGTCACTTCTCAAAATGTATTTATTGCATTAGAAAAACAGTATTGAATGATAATGGATGAGTGCCTATTTACTAATAATTTTATTTATTACAGTAGATAAGTTGCTAAGTCACTTCTCAAAATGTGTTTATTACATTAGAAAAAACAGTATCACTGAGAATGGATGAGTGGTTATTTGTAAGGTGAGTTACTAAATTTTTTATTTATTGCATGGGATAAGTTATTAAATTACTTCTTGTAATATATATATTACTTTAGAAAAGCAATATAACTAAGAATGGATGAGTGCTTATTCAGCAGTTGCATACCTCCAGTATACTCTTTTGGTCACTCCACTGTGCCAGATGATTCATTTTAGTTTAATGTTTTCCTTTCGAAGAACTAATGAACTATTTAACCTTTAACTGGAATGCAGCATCTTGATCGGCCTGGAGTTAGCTTTTGTTCAAGGACAACTTACGATGATAATGCCATTACAAATGCTGTTGAGATTTATGATGGTCCCAGGTGCTTGCTCTTTTCCTAGGGATTAGATTTTCTTAGTTCCAGACATGAGCTTAAACTGATCTAGTATCTACGAATTTCAGTGGTGCAGTTCACTTTACAGCATCAAATAATGATTGTGGAGTCAGAGACTTTGACATGGAGAAATTTCAGCTTTCTAAGCATTTCCGTTTTCCTTGGCCAGTGAATGTGAGCTTCCTGCATTCTGCATTCTTTTAGTGTTTGCTTAACATTGTTGGATGTTTAAGTTATTATTTATTGTTGCTTGCGCTTCATGGGCGGTTTTCTGTAATAATTTTTTTTTTCCCTCAAGTGTATTAGTTACTTTATTACGTGTGGTGACCTAGTTATTAAGTGCTTGCTACTTCCAACTTTAGTAAACTGTTGTTCACTAATTGCTTCCTACACTGAGTTTACTAAGCTACCTTGCGCTTTTATGCTTTCTTCTGTAGCATACTTCTTTGAGTCCCAATGGCAAATTTCTTGTGATTGTTGGTGACAATCCAGATGGGATGTTGGTGGACTCTCAGACTGGAAAGGTAATTTACTTTTCACTTGAAAACTGTGTATTAATGTTTATCCATTTGGAGCCTGGACTTGAATGTGTACTGATCTGGATGAGATTCTTGCAGACAGTGACGGCTTTATCTGGGCACTTGGATTTCTCATTTGCATCAGCGTGGCATCCTGATGGTATCACCTTTGCTACTGGGAACCAGGACAAAACTTGTCGGGTTTGGGATGTTCGAAACCTATCCAAGTCGGTTGCTGTTTTAAAGGGAAACCTTGGAGCTATTCGGTCAATCCGTTATACTTCTGATGGTCGGTATATGATGATGGCAGAGCCAGCAGACTTTGTGCATGTCTATGATGTGAAAAGTGGGTATGAGAAGGAGCAGGAAATCGACTTCTTTGGTGAGATATCTGGCATATCATTCAGTCCAGACACAGAGTCACTTTTCATTGGAGTGTGGGATCGTACGTATGGTAGTCTTCTCGAGTATGGACGACACCGGGATTACTCTTACCTAGATTCTCTTATTTAAGTTGAATGTGCAACCTGCGAATAAGTGTTTTGGTGTTGCTGATTCATGGGTGCAACTGTGAAAGCCTAGTAGCATAATTGACGCTGTTGAAGAAGAGGGTGTAGGTGTATATTAGTATCATTGTAATTCTAGTGTTGTTTGATGTTCCTATCCATAAAGTGTGTAAAAGGGAGGAATGTACAGAAGGCTGAGGCCAGAATATTCCAAACAAATAGGAAAGACCAGGGTGTCTTTAGGGTGCAAGGGTTGTCTGTTTACCTTTAGAAATTTTATCGTAATATAAGACTTGTTATGTGAGACCTGAGAACCTATCAATCATCCAGTTGGTTTCTTGGATCCTAAATGATGTGTTTCATGTCCCATGTAAATTTGAAATCTTTTTTTGCCTAACCTTTAACTTGTCGCACTACTATATCTCTTCGTTTGAATCCATGAAGCGCTCAATAATAAGCATTCAATCTCGGATGTCTACAATCTTGATTTCCCGTTACCTTTAGCTTTGTTTGTATGTAGTAAAGAGGAACAGAAAGAAGTGTTTTTGCCATGAAATTTCAGGTATGACCGTATGAGCTCCTTTTCACATGGTCAAAGTTTTAGTCATCTTACTATGGACAAACCGTTTATAGGCGTTGGCTAAATTTACTTGGTTGATACTCAGATATTCAGCCAACAATCTCTGATCCAGAAACTACCAATGAGAGAACGCCAACTCACCCTCCAAAATCTTTCTTCACTGGTTCACATCCTCACAATCCTTTGCTCCACCTCTACTCCAATCACAAATAGTCATCTTCACTTGTTTGCACTATTATACAAATCTCATCTCTTCCCAATCCAACTCCTACTTTTATCATCATCATAATTTCCATAGCCCCATACTTGCACCAACCATACCTCAACAATGGCAGCTTCTTCCTCCTCCACCTTGTTCCTCTCACCCTCCATCACAAGGCCACAACTCTCACCAACCCAAATCTCCTTCCAAGGCCTCAGACCCCTCACCAGGTCTGCAGCCCCAAGCACCAAGTTGAGCTTCACTGCACCAACCACCAAGAGATCAAGTGGTGTTGTGAGAGCTGAGCTGAGCCCACCTTTGGTCATAAGCCTCAGCACAGGTCTATCACTATTCTTGGGTAGGTTTGTGTTCTTCAACTTCCAGAGGGAGAATGTTGCCAAACAAGGCTTGCCTGAGCAGAATGGAGTGACTCATTTCGAGGCTGGTGACACCAGGGCTAAGGAGTATGTGAGCCTCCTCAAGTCAAATGACCCAGTTGGATTCAACATTGTGGATGTTCTGGCTTGGGGTTCAATTGGTCACATAGTGGCTTACTACATCTTGGCAACCTCCAGCAATGGCTATGATCCCAAGTTCTTTGACTGATGTGATTTCGTTTTGATCCACCATGTTGGTGTTCTTTTCTCTTGCTTGTAATTTGTATAGCCTATTAATGAATCACTAGTTGGAGAGCTTCTGTGTTGTGTTGCTTATTTACTTTTTAAAATTTAGCTCATTGTGTGGAGTTTGTTTGAATGCTGTGTTCTTGGAATTTAAAGAGCTTATTCCATGTGTTCTTATCTGATTGGAGTACCTTCTGCTTCTGCAGTTCTACCAATATATACAAACAACAAAAGAAACACAACACAATCAACAAAACTAAGATAGCTCATTAATTTGAATTTTCACTCTTTGGAGTCTATAGTTCTGTCTTTCCTCACTATGCTTCTAAGCTGTTATCAGAATGCCTAGAGTGTATTCATATGTTATATAATATAATATATCGTTTGATATCTTGTGTGAGCTTTTGAGTTTGTAGTAGAGAGGCCAATCAAAGATAGCTTGTATACCATTTTTGCGCTCCGCTCTAGATGGTCATAGTTGAAGCAACAACTCAACAAGTAAACCACCTACTTGAAAATAAAACTTCCAAATTTGTAGATTGAGAATGCTGAAGGACTGAAATTGCCATATTAATCCTAAAAGTCATTCATAGAGCAGCTCATTTAAGCAAGAGTAGTCATTCTGATGCTACATTAGTTACCTTGTGCTCCTGTTTGAATTTTTTTCTTCTTAAAATGTAATCTGGACGAGAATGTAGGACCAAATGATGTAAAGAAAACAAAAGCAATGCATCAAAAGAACACAAAAGACAATAGCCACAGAATATAAATCTCATAGTGGGACATTATGATTACCATTGTTTAGAGGTTCAATATATTGTCCAGCAGCCATCTCTCTGGTCTTCAGTAACAAAAATCCCAGCAACAGCTTTTACAACCACAACTGTTCCTTGTCTGCACAGCAACTCCAGAAGCCTCGAAAGCCAGAAGCTACTAACTCCAGAAACTCCAATGCACCAACACAGAACCAGAAACAAACGAGAAGAACAAGTCTTTTATGTTATACTACTCTAAGCTTTTAGAATGGGACTGAACTCAATGCTAAAAACATGTAGTTAACACAGGGACTTAATCTGCTATATATAGGGGCCAGCATCAATCTTGTGCTCATCCCATAAGGAGTCCAAGATTTCCTAAAGATTTCATCTGCAGATACTTGATGGTTATCATGTATATATCCTTAATGTTAATCAGGTTCATTAACAGATAAGTCTCCTACTTCAAATGAGACATAATTTCAAATTGATAACAGAATAGAGTTTTAGATATGTATTTCTGTTAATTAGTTTCTCATTAAATCAAAACTATTATCTGAATATATTTAGATAATGACAAGTTCAAATTATTTTCCAACACAGAAAGCTGAAACAAGTGGAAGAGTAATTGCGCACTCTCGTACTCACTTTCTAATAATAGCCAGGTTGAAATGCCTGCGTTCATATAATCAAAGTTGCATCAAGCACTTTTCACTTCTGCAGTTTTTTGAGATGGAATCAGATAGACAAGGATAGGGATTCAAGTCAGGACATGTTAAAGCTCTCGATGGATCATTTATTTGCTAGGCACGCCCTCAAGGCAATGGCTCCAAGGCATGTGAGCAGGGCCGGTCTTGAGGTTTTTGATGCCCCGGGCAAAAAAAAATTTGGTGCCTAACTACCCATATATATATATATATATATATATATATATATATATATATTCATATGTAAAACAGTACAACTTTAAACGATAAACATTCGAGTATAGAACAATAAAACAAGGATTGCGATGTAGCAATTGTAAATACGTATGCATCAACATATCAACCTGCAACTTTTGACTTCCAATTAATGCATCTAAAGATGCTATGTTTGTAGAGAAAGAGAGCAAAAAAAAAAAAAAAAAAAAAAAAATTCCATTGTAGGGGAAAAAAAAGTCGATCTTCTAGTGTTCAATATAGATTAAACCTGTAATTAACTGATTAAGGATGTTGAAAGCTGCAAATTGAACATCAGCGGTGACAGTATAGTCGAGATTTTGAGATTACAGGCACAAAAATTTATAATAGTTGTTAGAATAATCAACAAATACCACAAAATGCCTGTAATAGACCTTATAATGTCCAAAATTTCAACGAATTTAAAAATTGAAGAACACCCACCATAAAAAAATAATAATAATAATTTAAAGAACACCCAATTTAACTATACCTATTTTGATCGATCTCTATTGCAGCCTGAATCTATGGAATGCCAAAAATTGTGTCTGATCACCGTAGAAGAAGAGAAAAATATAGGAGAGAAAGATTGAGAGGAGGTGACAGATGATGAAAATAAATTGCTTAATTGAATAACCATTGAAACCCCAATATTTCAAGAGAAATTTGTTTGTTTTTAAAGTTTTAGAGAGAGTTAAGAGACTCTTGAAATTCGTCTGCTATAATTGTGTGTACAATTCTCAAAGTGAGGAGAAGAGAAAACCATTTTGAAGTGAGGAGAGGAGAAGAGAAGACACTGCGTTTGGGAACAAAGCAATTTTTTTTTTTTGTTTACTGTCGACATATACTATATATAAATATTTTATATATATATATATATAACCTTATTTAAAAAAAAAAAAATTGTGCCCCCCTCTCACTTGGGCCCTGGGCCATCGCCAAGCCCGCCCTTGGGCAAGGCCGGCCCTGCATGTGAGAACAAAATACTTCTGCGTTGTGGTTTCAAGAAGTTAGAAACGCAGCCACCCTAGAGCATAGTAATGCTCTCGATCATTATGTAACAACAAAATGGTATATAATTTCCCATACTGCATAGCTATCAACTAAAATGTAGACTGTCAACTAAGGAATGGAGCTCATTATGCTTGCACAAACTAAAACAGTTTATAAAAAAACTCCCATAGACCACAGAAATGGAGCTCGTTGGTAAGTTTTAATCACACGATCAACATCAACTGCCTCTAGGGTTAGCAAACATTCACCCCCAGATTTAAGAAATGCTGGAGATACCCCTCTCACATATTGCAGTGGGGCATTCTTAAAGATTAAACCAATTTAAAAAGAAACCAATTGTTAAAATAATACACACACACACTAACACACCTCTTCTTTGTTGAACTCTTCCACAGCAAAACCGGAATAAGCTACAATCTCAGACATATCGAGGGATATATAGACAAATTGTATAATCAAATACTTCACCTTCTGATTGAATTTAGCTTATCCTCTCTCTCTCTCTCTCTCTCTCTCTCTCTCTCAAAAGAAGAGGGCGGCAAGGGTTTCTTTGGGTAAGCTTGGAGGCTCTCGTCCGGCGGCTCCCGTGCCGTGCCAGGCTTTTAGCCTTGTTAGTGAGAGGTGAGTGCAGCCGGGCTGGGACGTTTTTTGATGGCCGTTTCTCAGCTTGTTGCTGTGGCAACGTGGCTCGAACCTTGACGAGCTTGCAAGCCTTGTGGTGGTCCTGCGTCTTCTGATCACTTAGAGGCTCTGGCAAGAGCAGTCTGGTGGTACCAGCATTCTGTCCCTTGATCGGCAGCGGCTGGCAGGATAGTGTGAGGTGGGGTTCTGACAGGCTCTTTTGGATCGAAGCCGATCTGATATCGGTACTTCAGAACCATGTGGGGAGAAGTTGTTTTGGGGGAGGTGGTGCTTCTTGTCGGCGTGCTGGCGATAATGGAGGAGTGGATGGTGGCCGACGGCTACTCGTGGCGGTGGCTAGAGTCTTGTAACTGGGGTGGAGGCGTGATGGCTGCTGCAGCTTGGAGTTGGCTAGGGTTTGAGTGCTTTTGGGTCTGGGCTTTGCTTTTGGGCCCAACTTCATTTTTTTGTTATCTCTTTTTGTCTAATAAGGCTCCCTCTTTTACGGGTGGGTGCAGTGGGCCTTGGCCTTGTATACCTTGTTTCTCTAGGACGTTACACTGTGCCCAAGGATCAGTACTGATGTACACCATGAAGGTCTTAGGCGGATGTACTGATTTTTTTGGTGTTGTAGCTTCTTAGTATTCAAGGCGCAGTAGTCTAGGCTAGCAGTCATTTTTTATGTGCAGTCAGTGCACTACTTGAGCAATTATTGTAATATGAGAGGTGTTTATACCATTCATACTTGACCGAGTGAGGTCGTATGATTTTATATCAATAGATCAGTCTTCCGTTCCCCTCAAAAAAAAAAAAACTTCACCTTTTGTTTTTGTAAAAGAAAAAAAAATTCTTAAGACACCATGGACTAAAACACAAGATTTTTTGTCAAGATTGCATGTTATTATTTTCTCATTAAAATTATATCACCCTCAAGTCATGATTTTTAAATACTTCAACGAATACAAAGAATTTTTGTTTTTTGTTAACAAATTTTAAAGTCAGAAAATAATATAATTCATAAAGAAAAATTGGTTTGGGGTCTCGGTGTTCCGTCAATTGGTCACATTCTAAAAATCATCCTCTACAAATGGCGAGCTTTTGGTACAGGAGAATTTCGAGATAAAAAAAATAGGGGTTTTTTACTTCAACAGTGTCTGAACTTTTCGAGGACTTTTGAAATGATACCTGAACTTTCAAATTTATCAATGTGATACCTGAACTCATTTTTTCGTATCAACGTCGTATCTGCGATCGATTTCCGTGACAGAACCGTTAACTATGACCACGTGCCCAGCACGTGAGGCACTTAATGAGGTTAAAAGACTAATTTACCCTCAAAAGTATATATTTCAACAGTGTCTGAACTCTTCGAGGACTTTTGAAATGATACCTGAACTTTCAAAGTTATCAATGTGATACCTGAACTCATTTTTTCGTATTAACGTCATACCTGCAGTCGATTTCCGTCACATAACCGTTAACTATGACCACGTGCCCAGCACGTGAGGCACAAAATACTGGTAAAAATGACATTTCCCACTTCCTTTAGTTTTTCTTCTCCATTTCTATTTCCTTTTTCATTTGCAAAATGCAATCAGATGGGATGATGACATTTTCTAGAAAAATGAAAAACCCAAAGCAAAACTTGAATCCAATTCTCTGATGGACCGACACCGCCGGGGACTCCATCTCATCGGAGTTCTCCAAGCACAACTTGCTTGATGGCTTTGCTTCTTTGAATTTATTGCAGGTCGGAGCGGTGTAGACGGTTTCACGACTCTTGGCCTCCAAATTTGAGACTTGGAATTTACCTGAGATTTCAGACAGAGGGATCAGAGAGAGAGAGAGAGAGAGAGAGAATATGGCCGGCGGCAATCCAGACCTTCTTGTGCAACTTGCCAGAGATATGACTGAGGCGGGCCACGCCGTCGTGGCACTCGGCTTCCTCACCGCAGCTAACATCACAGCATAAGTTCATGAATTTCAAAAATAGTCCGTGTCTTTGTAATTGAATCAAAATCTACAAAAGTGAAGGAGACTGAGACTCTCTCTCTTTCTCTCTCTGCAACTCTCTTTCTCTCTCTCAACAGAGTCGAAAAGGCGAAGGATGGTGATGATGGGAGAAAACCCAAAACTGATTTTTCCGCCACTGCGTGTTTGTGTATAACTATATCTATCTGTATATGATTTATCGAACAATGGGGCAATGATCATTTCACTGATTCCAGCTTCTAATCAATTTGTCCAAAAAAGAATTGACTATTGGTTATTCGCGACTGTAATATCAGTACTTAGTGGGAGCATCAGACGAGGTGCTCCAGCGAGGCAATCGGCGGCGGTTGGGGCGGGTGAAGAACAATCTGAGGGTTTTACGGTGGCAGAGGTGGATGACGGGGCTGGCGGATGGGCTACGCATGGGGCTTCAGGCGACAACTGGGCATTGAGTGGCGAGGAGCTTGAATTTTTGCAAGGTAGCCATATCGATCTAGCTGAGTTTAATGTGGTTGTAGTCAAGTAGTGCTTGGAAAAGGTTGGGTGGTTGAGAGAGAAGGTGAGATCTGATTTGCGGCCATGGCTTCCAATCGAAGGGGACAAATCAGAGGGAAGAAGACGTCGAAAAAGAAAAACAAGAAAGAAAGCAAAAAATAAAAAACAATACTTTTTAGGGTAAATTAGTCTTTTAACCTCATTAAGTGCCTCATGTGCTGGGCACGTGGTCATAGTTAACGATTCTGTGATGGAAATCGACCACAAGTATGACGTTGATACGAAAAAATGAGTCTAGGTATCACATTGATAATTTTGAAAGTTTAGGTATCATTTCAAAAGTCCTCAAAGAGTTCAGACACTGTTGAAGTAAAAAACCCTGTGAAGAACTAAAGGAAGTGGGAAATGTCATTTTTACCCTTATTTTGTGCCTCACGTGCTGGGCACGTGGTCATAGTTAACGGTTCTGTGACGGAAATCGACCGCAGGCATGACGTTGATACGAAAAAATGAGTTCAGGTATCACATTGATAACTTTGAAAGTTCAGGTATCATTTCAAAAGTCCTCGAAGAGTTCAGACACTGTTGAAGTAAAAAACCCAAAAAATAGTGTTACTAATGTTTAATACGTTTCAGCATTACCATTGCACCCCGCGGGTGTCCCTAATGACACCTCCTAATATGTCAAACCACACAAAGCTCCATGTTTATTCAGATTATTATGTTTTTTAATTTCACCATCAATAAAACATGGTCTTTAATTAGGATGTATTCTGATTGACGGAATCCCAAAATTTTTAACAGATACTTTTTATTTTATTTTATGATTTGTCAGAGCCAAAATAATAAAATTTTCATTCCAAAAAGGATATATTGAGATGCTTTTCTCTCAGACCCTCGTAAGAGGGGTTTCTCAACGGCGGCTTGCTTTGGTGGGTGGCGGTTCTGTACCTTCAACCAAGAAGGGGGCTCTTTCTCCCCTCTCTCGGCTGCTCCTTGGTGACGATGGGTTTGCTCAGCGCCACGTTGGGTCTATAGGCTGCGCTTTCTTGTTCGTTATTGTTTTCATGGTTTATGTTCGCACGGATGGTGGAGGTGTGGATGATCTAGAGTTGGGCTGGGTCCATTATGTGGATTCTTCACATGTGATACCTGCGAAGTCTAGAGCTATGGTTTTGGTCGGGGATTGGTTGACTGAGCCAGGAGATCTAGGTTATTTCTCCTCGTTTTTGGGCTCGACCGAGGACGATGGTATCTGTTTGGCCAGACTATCGTCGGTGGTGCCAATCATGGAAGATGAAAATATGGACTTTGGCTTTGGTGGAAATGTCGGCGACATGGCGGCATTCCTGGCTTCGGCGACGGTGGCGATTTGAAGGAGGCCAACAGAGTTGCTGCAATTGGGCTACGTGGCTTTGGATATCTACTAGCTAGGGTTTCTCAAAGCTGAGCCTGTTGGGCTCATTGGGCTTTGTTGGGATTTTAGGTTTTTCAAAATTTTATTTTATTATTTTAGTTTTGGGTCTCTATCCTTTGTTGCAAAAGGATGATGGGCCTATTTTTTTTTTTTTTTTTTCTAGTGGGGAAGATCGACAAGAAACAAGTGGTTTCATTCGTGATTTATTGATTTCTGAGTTTACTTAGTTTCTTGTCGAGTGCTTAATCAAAAATGTGGGTGTGCTAAAGGTATGCTAAGTAGCATACTCGTGTAAGGGGTGTGCTAGAGTTGTGTGCTCTATGTAATGGCTTCTACTTACGACCGTCTGGGCAAGTCGTTATTGTACTGCTTGCTAAAATGGTATAATGGGATTAACCTTTTCAACTCAAAAGGAAAATTTTCATTCCATATATCATTGTTCCACAAGTCTACACATATTCTAAAAGTCATGTCCTATGGATACTAAGTTCATGGCACATGTGAATTTCAAATGACACCTGAAATTCAAAAAATGACTCACACTCCAAACATGTCAAGTCTCGTCAATTCATATATTTATTCAAATTCTTCCATGCCATGAATTGGTCATAGGTATAACATGATTTAAAAAATGGTATTCCAACTGACAAACCAAAATATTGGCCCTTTTTCTATTTTTTTCAATTTTTGATTGAACTTGGTTTGGGCTTGGTCTTGAGCTCTTTAAATCCTTTATTTAGTTTTATTTTACTTTGCCTACCACTATGTCTTTGTTACGTAGTTCATAGACTCGTTTGAATAAGTGAGCATGAGTACCGTCAAATGATTGGACATAATCTATGTATCGCTATGGTTCTTACTACAAACTCTTTTTTTTTTTTTTGAAACTTACTACAAACTCTTTACCTACCTATAGATGATAGAGGGAAGATATGTAATGACTCTTTCTGGCTTGAGAATTAATATATCAATATGATATTTTCAAAAAAAAAAAGTAAATCAGACTGCTAAATTTAAATTGTTTTAGTTTTAGTTTTTAAATTTAATACATATGGTTAAGTTGCACTTTTACCTTTTATAAAGTGATTTTTATCGGGTCTCTTTACATGTACGTGCTCGTCTGCACATAAAAACACAAGAGAAGCTTGAAAAAGTACTCCATGAAATAAACTGTAATACGTGCCTCACGTGTCATCTACTCTTCTTCACCTCTGTTTTTTTTTTGCTCGTCTGACTGCGCCTTTATATCGAAGTGGGCCTCTTCGCTAGCTTGCGATTTGCTTGGTCGGATGGGACTAGATCGATTTCGATTAAGCAGTGAGGCTGTTGGCTTGAAGGAGACCGGAATCGGGTCGATGACCAGATCGATTTCGATATGGTTGTGAACTGGTGATGGGATCGGTAGCACTTGGCGGTTGGCGGTATTGTTTTGAGGGGATTAATCCGTCGTGACCTCTAAGTCTAGATGAGGATGTGGCTTAAATGCAGGTGAAGTGGTTACGAGAACCAATTATGGCATCTGGTGGAGGTTCTCTTAGTTTGCTACGGCCGGGACGGTGGTAGTGGTGCGTTGGCGAGGTGGTCACCAGGTGTTTTACGGCAGTAGCAACCAGGCCCGGCCCTAAGAAATTCAAGGCCCGGGGCGAAGAATAAAATTGGGCCCTTTATTAAAAAAAAAATTGGGCCCTTTATATAAAATTACTTGATTTGTTTCATGATTAATGAGACTTGGGAGTTGTGAATTGAGAGGAAGAAGAGAAGATTTAGAAGATGAAGAATATGCGGAATAAAAAGTGTTTAACCGGGCTAATCTCCCTTATTCTCTTTTATTGGCCCAATGTTGTATTCCTTCATTTTTGTCAAGTGACAGCAGCTCCCATGTGAAGTTGTGAACTGTTCTTTTGTCTAGTTACAGGGCCCCTATATGTTGCCACGCGTGAATTGCCCAAGAATGGACATTCCCTTTTGTCTAGTTGCAGCACCTTTTTGAATTCCTGCTTTTTCTCTTAATTTGATTCACAGCAAAAATAGACTAAGAGAGATTTGGGCCTTGGGCTATCGCTCTGCCTGCCCTGGGCCAGGCAGCAACTACGATAGCTGTCAGTGGTGGTGGCGATGACGTATGGTGTCGTGGTACTGATGTATGCTCGTTATCAGGGTTCTGGGCTGGTCCCTTATGGCTGGGCCTTTGGTGTTTGGGCTTCTCTTTGGCCCAGGTCTTTTGGTCATTTGAGTTGGGTCTTTGTCTTTTGTTTTCAATTTTGTATAGTTTTTTTTTTTTTTTTTTTAGTTTAGTCCCTACCATTTTCTGCTGGGATCTAGTGGGCTTCTTCATGATGTAGTCCTAGTTTTTTCTTTGTTTTAGCCTATCAAATGGACTTTGGTCATTGATCAACTTAATTCTTAGTTCTTCTAGTTATACACCAATTGAAGTTTCTAAATGATTAGTTTTACTATCACCACTTGAGGTTTCTAAGTGACTAGTTTTACTATTAGGAGGATTAGATTAGTTAGGATTTTAGTCATATGGTAGGCTCGTTTGTTATTGGATAAGCGAGCTAAACCTGTTTTATAGTAAGTGTATTTGTCAGTTTGTTCGGTAACTTGAGCCATTATATTTGGATCAAGACAAAAATTGATGCACTTGACTTTTGATTATATATAATTAATTGAAATTATCTATTTTTTTTTTAAATAATAAAGCGAATTTTATCTTTATTACGAAGGATATTATGGGTAATTGGGTACTTTAAATTTCGATAAAACCTGTGACTTGAGATCTAATGGATATGAATAGGGGAAAATAAATCTACCCCCAAAACCTATCTTTACCCTCTTTGTTTCTGACTAAACATGTCTGAGGTCCCAACAACACCAATTACAGGAAAGGAAGCTTCTTTGGCTATTGTTCCAGCTCCACAACACCAAGTGCTCACTCACAGCGCTAATGGGTCTTCTTCATCCCTCACCTCTACTTCAAAGGTGTACCCTCCAGCCTCGGCCAAGTTTGAGGATGTGGTTCAAAGCTCGGACCTTTTCTGGCAAAAGCTCAAGGAGTTTCACGATTCCCTAGGAACCAAAAAATTCATGTAAGTTCCTGGGTTTGCTCTTACAGCTTTGATTTGCTCTTGTTTTGTCATTTTGTTTATATGGGTTTGATTTGCTTTGATCTTTTGGTGTTAAGATGTTGGGCTAATTGGGAAATTCTATGGCCACTTGATGTATTGTAACTGTTTTTTTTTTTTTTTTTGGCATCTTGCATACTTCAATTTCACAACTGTGTTTTCCCTTGATTTGAATAAATTGGACTGTGAATGAATCCATACATTTGAATTAATTGCACAGCTGGGTTGTGTGTGTTGGCAAAGTTAGGATCTTTATTTAGGGTTGATTATGTTGGTTTCAATAACAACATCAACTAAACTGCATTGCATACTTTTATTAATGGGTTTTCAATTGCAACTGTGTTTGCCCTTTTTTTTGCGGTGAACGCGAATTTCAAACTGCATTGCACTGCAAGTTTGAGTGTCTTGGCAAGGTTAGGATCTTTATCTAGGGTTAATTGTGCTGGTTTCAGTAACACCATGAACTGCATTGCAGACTTCAATTAATGAGTTTTCAACTACGACTGTGTTTGCCCTTTCTTTCATTCGAAAAGTTGGCAGTGAATGCGTGAATTTTGAAAATCTTAAACTGCATTGCACAGCTGGTTTGAGTGTATTTGCAAAGTTAGGATCTTTATTAGGGCTAGTGATGTTGTTATTAAAACCAACATTTCAGTTAATGAGCGTACTTCAGGTAACTGAAATTTTCATTCACTAGAGATGATTCATTGGAGAGAGTGAATTTTCCTGTGCTTCTATTAATTTCTTATTTCCCTTGGATGGCTTCAATAAATTGTGATTTTAACTTTCTCAGATATCTACTATTCAGCTTAAAGTTTCCAGCTATGCAGTACTAATGGGTGCACATGATTAACTGTTTATCATCGTGCTATAATTTTTTATTTTTATTTTTTATTTTTTTACACCATAAATCTTTCCTAACCTGCTGACTGTCTAAATTGTTTCCGTTATGTGTTTTTGGTTAAGCATTTCATAAGAAATTAGGATAGCCTCATGGGAGTGCAGAAAAACAGAAAGTGCATGTGGATATACTTTGCCGGCATTCCTTTATATGCTAAAGGCTTCTTTTTTGTAGGATTCCTACTGTTGGAGGAAAAGCTCTGGATATGCATCTCCTTTTTGTAGAAGTCACATCTCGTGGTGGCATTGAAAAGGTTCTTTCATTTATCTTTCTATCTGGTTGTTCATATGTAAGGTTCTTGAAGCTAAAACTAAAATTCTATTGTCTGAAAAGTGTTTAATAGCCTTAGTAATTTATACTCAATGTGTTTTAAGAAATTGAAGCTATTACGAGTGGGGGATGTGGTCACAGTTGACTGAATGCCTGGCCGACTTATACCTATTAGTGTTTGAGTAGTCTCAGTTAAGACAAAAGTAATTTAGGCTTCTGAAAGGGTCCAACTTTACCTATGTTCTATCTACTCATATATTCCTTTTTCAGTTCTGTCTTGGAGTCACTCCACAGATTTTTTTTGTCTTTTATTTCCCTTAAGTTCTATTAAACTGGTTGCAGGTGATTAGAGATCGCCAATGGAAAGAAGTGATTATGGTCTTCAATTTCCCAACAACTATTACCAGTGCATCATTTGTCTTACGGAAGTACTACTTGTCTTTGCTCTATGACTTTGAGCAGGTCTATTATTTCCATAAAGAAGTTATTAGAATCCCAGTGCATGGTAAATGAAGACATGGTCCTTGTTGATTTAGTGGGTTCTTTTTTGTTGATTAAAATGATTATATGGTTTTATTATTTTATTTTTCAGATCCAGAAGGCAGGAGCCTTGACAATGGATCAGCACGGGAGCAAGGTACCATCCTGTTTCAAGGTCAGGGTAGGTGCAACCAACCTCCTTCTCAATGTGATAATTGTAATAGCGTGTTGATTTTGAACTTTTACAATAGTTGTGGAAGTTTCTAGTGTCTACTTCTTGAAGTTGGCATTGTTGAGTAAAGAAAGTTGACATTAGTTATCAAGTTTGTGTGACATCCCTTTTTAAATATATTGTGCTAGTTGCTATGAAGAAGGGTAAACAACATTGGAATTTTCATTAGGCAGTCTGTCTAGTAAAATAATGAATGGATTGCTTTAAGGAATTCAACTTTAAGCTCTCTAGTTCTTCATTATAACTCCCAAATTCCTTTAGTCTTACTTGTAGCATCTAGTTTTTCTGAGCAACTAATCATGAATATTTACAATATGAATCTGTTTTTCTATGTTCGACACAGCCACCCCGATAGTAATGCAACTGGGCGGTTCCATTATGGGAACCATTGACAGAAAATGTGAGGAGGGATATGTTATTACTGTAAACTTGGGTTCCGAGGTGCTGACTGGTATCTTGTACCATCATCCTGTGGCTGGGTCTCAGAATTTTTCTGAGATGCCTACTCAACGGAACCGAAAGAGATCTAGGTTGGCGACACGTGATCCCTCTCGGCCCAAGTCCAACAGGAGTGGCTATAATTTCTTCTTCGCTGAGCACTATGCCAGCTTAAAGCCTTTGTATTATGGCCAAGAGAGAGCCATTAGTAAGCAAATTGGGTATCTATGGAACAATCTTACAGAAGATGAGAAACAGGTACAGTGAGTTGGTGACCCATCCTTTTCCTATTACTACTCTTTCACTTTTAGCATTTTTAAGCTTTTCTTTTGATACCTGGGTTTTGGATAATGTTGTGACATGATTGAATTTTAAAGAAAGGTTTCACATTTTGATTTCCAGAATTACATATCGTCAAGCTTTTGTTTTCCTATGTGTGGGTTCAGTTGATTTTGTGACATACCATGGTTTAGATATGAGGTTATCAAGAGAAGTTTCCTATCCTTTGGTCTTGATTTTCAACCCTTCTGAGTGCCTCACTGTGTCAATTTTACATTATGATAAAGTTGGGGTACATTTGCTCATATTAACTGTCATACGTATATGGTATACCATTCAACTTAAACTAAGTTTTTTATCAGCTCAAATTAAGGTTTGATTGTTTAGCTTGCTTGATTCAAGGTTAACCATGTGTTCTATTCATATAATATATGATGATTAGTTTACCCATTTCTGGATATTTCTTATAAAAAATAACACTCCACCTCCTCCATTGTTGGTTTGCAGGTTTATCAGGAAAAGGGGTTGCAGGACAAGGAGCGATACAAGTCCGAGATGATGGAATATAGAGCACAGCAATAGTAGGCTCTGGTTTAGGTAGACACATGTTTCCCTTTGTATGCTCTTGTTGTAGCATTAGCTGGGAACAATGGTTCAAGTTCATTTCTCTTTGCGAAGGCTGTACCCCCGGTGTGCCCCTTTTGCTAAACTGTGGAAGAGGTGAAAAGCGTAGCTTTGCGACATAACAGTTGAATTTGTGTAGCATTTGGGATTTCAAACAAATAACTTTATTGTAGTAATCCGTTGGTGTATTTAGTTGTAGCACAAAATCTAGGTAATGAATCCAAGTTCGTTTATATAACCAAAGCCAAATTACATTTCCTGAACCAGTCTTGATTAGATGATAATGAGAATTTATGAGTGTATGAAGTAGAGGTGGCGAACGGGTTGCTAAGCACGAGCACGGCACGGGCCCGGCACTCTTAAAAGCGGCCCAGCACAGCCCAAACCCGTTAGTGGCCTGGCACGATCTGAGCACGTTAGAATAAAGGACCGGGTTGGGCCTAGGAATATTAGTCCATTGGCCTGGCCCGAGCACGACATATTTGGGCCGGCCCGTTTCAAACACAAAATTTCATATTGTTTTTAAAAATTTAAAAAACCACAATGATGAGATTTGAATATTAGACTTCCTTATTTAAAATCTTATAACAATTCTACCAATGCTATTTCTTTTATGTTGTCAAAATAGTGAAAAAAAACATTATATCCTTGTTTTGACATAAAGTATTTTTTCTAAATATTAAATATATGTTTATGAATAAAGACTAATCTCATAATAATACAACTATAGAATGAAAGAAAGAATAATATGATACTAAATCTTTATTATATTAATAAAGATTAATCTCACAATAATATACTAAAAGCAATATATTTTGAGTTATTTTTTCCTTCTTTCTTTCTTTCTTGTAGTGGAATATAAAAAATTATTAGAAAACTAATCTTAAAAAGCTAAGATTGAGAAAAACATTGTAGAACTTAATTTATTTGAATTTTCTAAATAATTAAATAAAATTATCTTTTATTTATTCAAATTAAGATTTTAAAATCGTGCTTTATAGTGGATAGGCACGAGCACGGCCTGGCACGATATGAGCTCGGGCCATGGGCCGAACCGGGCTTAATGTTTAAGTAAATGGGCCGGCCCAAGCACGACACGAAGCACGACTAGGCCCGCTTAAAATGGGCCGGGTCGGCCCGTTTGCCACCTCTAGTATGAAGTCTAGTCACTAAATTAGAATGGGGCCAATGATGTTGCAAGTGTTACAATCTCTGCAATCCCGTGACTGACAATCTTTAATGCATTCTGATAGCACAACTGTTACAATTGGCATATAGCAATTAGAAGTTAGTGTATGGAATAGATAAAAGAAACTTTAAACTAAACTATCTATTTGACATATAATCGATCATATCACAAGTTTCTGTAATCCACTGGAAAGAAATCCACTTGCTTAAGAAATACATTGTAAGGCCATATTAAAAAAAGGAAAAGAAAAAAAAAAGAAGGTTGTGGTCCAATCGGCTTACTCTAACCAAAACCCTAGCTCAAAAAAGAGTAGGGAATTATTAAACACTCAACGAACCTGTTAATGTTTAAGATTTGAGCGGCAGCCCAAGCTTTTGTTAACGCTGGTTCGATGGGCGGACCGCTACTTGAAATGTTCTCAGAGCTTCCGCTACCTGTCAAGTGAAATACAGAGCGACGTCAGAGGGAGACCGCGTTGGGCGGTCTTCTCTTCTCTGATGCCTAAGTTAGTCAATGTATTTATGTTGACAGAATAACAGTAGGTAAGTAGTAAATGCGTAATTAATGAGGAGAGAGGAGATAACCTTTTATAGGTGAGGAATAAGTGAGGAAGAGGCTAACCTCTTCCTTGTTTTCGATGTGAGACTGATATGCATTAGTTCCCAGTGTCTGGAGCTTCTGATGCCATCTTGACGCGGCGCGTCGGCGGTTATCTGGGGGTGAGCCGGGGCTCAGGCGGTAGCCTGCTTGGCTGTGTTTCCTTAGGTCACCCTGCTGGCGGGAATTAGTACCGCTGGCGGTAGCATGAGCGTGGCTCATTATAGATAATTATGCTTGGCAAATGCTTATGTAAGTACGTGTAGGTACAAGTCCCCCAAGTCCCCCAAGTCCCCAGTCAAGGAGGGCAATCTTGGTTGGGGAGTTGCCTAGCGGTTGAAGCGTTACTTCAGCTAGACTTGCAAAAGCATAATTAGTGTCAGTGCGTTGTCAACCATGGATTTACTGAGCAAACGCTTTATACTCCTTCGGGTGGGCCCTGCTAGGCCCCCTAGGGAGTCCCCCACTCCCCGGGTAAGATAGACCTCCGTTTTGGCTGGTACCTTGTTTGTTGAGGGGAAGCTGCGCTGAGGCCACAACGCGGTGTTGGGTAGCGAGCCCAATCTTTGGTACTCTAGTGTCAGGGTTCAACGTGCCTGATCAGGGCTGTCGAAGACTGTTGACATGTCCCCTTATTTGTCCCGGAGTGACATTGCTTGACTGCAACGCCGCGTGGCGGTTGTTGTTAGAGTGAGGCGTTGCCTTGGGAAGCGCCGTTGGCGGACATCCCTACGCTGATTGAGAGCTGTTAGAAGCGTCACGGGGATCTATGAACTCGACCAGCGGTGTTGAGGTCAGCGGAGAGTATTCTGCCTGATGTACGACAGGGAGAAGTTCTGCTAGCGGTGTTGTGCTTAGCGGAGACTGTCTTGCTTGCAAGATGACAAGGGAGAAGTTCCGCTAGAGATGTTGCGCTTAGCGGAGACTGTCTCACTTGCAAGATGACAAGGGAGAAGTTCCGCTAGAGGTGTTGCGCTTAGCGGAGACTGTCTCTTACAAAACGAAAAGGGAGAAGTTCCGCTAGCGGTGTTGAGCTTAGCGGAGACTGTCTCGCTTGTAAGATGAAGAGAGAGAAGTTCCGCTAGCGGTGTTGCACTTAGCGGAGGCTGTCTCGCTTGCAAAACGAAAAGGGAGAAGTTCCGCTAGCGGTGTTGCGCTTAGCAGAGACTGTCGCTTTTCACGATTTGCTACTTGCCTTTTCGATTGTTGCTTTGGCTAGATGCTTCGTCTGACTATGCCCTACACATGGCCAACATGTATTAGGCTAGCATGTGGAATAACGTCTCTACAGCACGCCCGTCTCCTCGCCATTAATGAGAGTGATCATGGACTTTGTAACCGAGGCGACGCCTCGGTTAATCTGGAGAGTAAGTATGATTGTGGGCCACGTGTACGGTTGTCGTTTGATGTCGTTTTTCAGCGGACAGTGGAGATTTGTTTGATGTTGACATAAAAGAGAGGGAAACCGAGTGGTTCACCACTGCACTTTGAACTGATATCATTGCCTTCAAGCTACCCTCTGTTATTCGAGAAGAAGATTTTGCGATTCTGTGAAGTTGTCGATCTCCGGAGGACGAAGACCTCCTTCAGCAAAGACGAGTGCCCTCGAGCATGCTAGAATTTTCATCTTCGAGGTTGGTATTCTGAACCCATCCCTGTTTTATTGGGTTTTTCGTTTGTCAGTTTCTGTGTTTGCTATTTGTATTGAGTTGTAGCAGTCCCTGTTGTGTTTGAGGGTCTAGACTGGGTTTTTGGGGGTGGGTGTATGTGTTTGATCGGGGTTTGGGATTCATCTGTTAGCTAGATGGTCAGATCTGGGTTTTGGATGTGGATGTGTTTTGTTCTTGTTTTGGCGTTTTCTGGGTAAATGTTCTTGGTATTCTTGACTGAAAATTGCTATGGGGTTAGTGTAGATCGGTTTGGGACTAACTTACCTGGGTTTTAGGGTTTGTGATGGCTAGCGTCATAGAAATCTCGAGTAGTGAGGCTTCCGGGTCTGATTTGTCGCTCAGCGTGGCGGATAGGGTGTTTATTGATTCGTTGCGTTCGTCTGCCCCTGCAGGAACCTCACTGTCCAATCCGCTAGACATCGAACCGCTACAGACCATACCCGCGGATGTTGCTATGGGTCGTGCCGGGCATCCAGAGAGTTCTAGGGCGTGTGAGGACGTTGCCGCCCGCAAAAGGTGTGAGGAGAGGCTAGCGAGTAATAGCGCTGCTAGCGGTTTTGCCGGCAGGGAGGAGGCTGGCCTGGAGGAAGTCGAGTTAGCCTAGGTCCTTAGTGACGGTACCCGAGTGGACGAGGCCGATAGGCCGATGACTGTGGCTGCTGTGAATCGAATTAAGCGGGTGTTCCGCCTTCCTGGCGTAGTGAAGCTGCGGGTGCCGGCGAGGGAGGAGAGGGCATCCATTCTGCCGGCTGGGTACACCGCCATACACGAGGCTATCTTCCGCCACGGTGTTACCTTTCCGCTGCTGCCCAACCTTCAGATCCTGGTGTGTGAGTTCGGCCTCGCCTTTGGGCAGATTTGCCCTAACATGTGGCGGCTACTTATGGCACTTAATTCCCTGTGGCGGTTGTCCGGATGTGAGGTTCCGATCGTGGCGGAGGTGCTACACTTTTACGAGCTGGTGTACGTGAGGCGGCAGGGGTGCAGCGGTCAAGTTAATCTAACTCGCCGCCAGGGGGCTCCCAAGCTGATCGAGAATATGAAGGATTCCATGTCCGCCTGGCGGGGCACCTATTGTGTTGCAACGGCGGGGTGGGAATACAATGTGGGGGCGAACGAGGGTCCGCCGACGCATAGGATTAAGTCGGAGTTTCAACCCTTCCGAGGTTGCCACCGATCTTCGCTGCCCAAAGTTGGCAGATTTTGTTTGTATTGTGCTTCATTTTCTAATCATTAACTCCCCTTCCTTTTTTTTTTGTAGCGGGCTTGCGGTATATTTTGACGCGCGAGGAAAAGTGTCGCGCGGCGAGGATTAGAGGTTGTTGGCGGAATCGCAATCTGCTTGACCTGCGGTTGCTTACAGGCTGGGAGTTGCTAGTCGACCTATTTGACACGTTCCGTTGGTAAGTGTCGTCCGCCAACAGGTGGTAATTTTTTTTTTATTATTAATTTTTTGTGTGTGTGTGTGCTAACTTGGTGGTTTGCCCAGATTCTCCGCCGGGAAACAAATCCAGTCGCGACGCATTTGACAATGCCATGTATCGGCAGAGATGCAGGATTTCCTGGAGGGTATGTATGCCGCCGGGCTTGCCGCGTAGCAGACCACTGTCGATCCCCAAAAACTGGCGGTGAGTTCGTCAGAAGCTCCGGTGGTGCTGTCGATACCGAACCACTCGCATCTTGGTGCTGATGGCTTGCCCCAAGCGTCAGCCGGAGGTGATGGCAGGGCAGTCGGTCTGAGTAAGGGCCTTGCTGCTTTAGTTCAGCAGAAAGAGAAAGCGCCCGCCACTCGCCGTGGGCCGCAGCAGGAGAAGGCGGCGCCCACAAAGGCGCTAGTGGCCACTGCAAGGCTGGAGCCGCAGAAAAGATCGAGGCCCATCGCTGCTGCTACCACCCGGGCAGTGCTCCAAACAAAGAGGTGACAAAACGTAGCCGATGGAGAAGAAGAAGAAAATGTGGAGGTCGTCGAGGCTCGCTATCCCAAGAAGGCGAGGAAAGAGGCGCCGCAGGTGACCGTGGCTGTTGCCCGGGAGGTGTCGCCTGGCGGGCTTGATTCATTTGCAGCCTATGCCGAGTTCCTGACCGACTCGGAGCGAGAGTTCTTCTTCCACCTCTGCGAGAGGCTTGGCTTTGGTGGTTTAGATGGGACGGTCCTCTTGACGGCCGTCCAACAGTCGGCGTTTAGCTCAGCGTTTGGACACCTGTCCGTAGGGCTGCATGAGCTGTTCCTCGCCGTGTCAGGCCACCCTCGGGTCGAGCGGCAGCTGAGGGAGGAGATCAAGGGTCTCCAGGAGGAGCTGCAGAATGCCAAGGACAAGTTGGCGGATGTCGAGCGGCGCCTGACCAAGGCGGAGTGCGATGCCCTAGATGCTCGTGGCAAGCTATCTGTCGCAGTTGCGCAGGACGTCGAGTGGAATGAGCAAGTCTCCAAGCTGGAACAGGATGTAGCCCTGCTGAAGGATCAACTAGCGGCTAAGGAGAAGAGAGTTGAGATCCTGCAGCGGGAGTCCGCCGCCAACGACTCGGAGGGGGCGAGGGTGGAGGGCGAGCTAAAGGGGCTGGGAGATGAGAAGAGCCATGCTGTGGCCTCCGCCAAGGGCTCGAAGGTGGCTAGGGTGGATGGTAAGCTTAAGGGGTTGGGAGCTGAGAAGAGCCATGCTGCGGCCGCCGCCGTGGGCTCATTTAAGCAGTCTGCCGAGTACAAACGGGCATTGATGGAGGCCGCGAAGGCTGGTGTCGCCGCCAATCTGGAAATGCTGAACCAGCTGGGCGCCATTGACTGGGTGAAAGCGTCCCAATCCGCCGAGTCGCCAGTCCAGCGGGATCTTGGGGGTAGTGCGGTTGTTGCTCGACCTCAGGGTGCCCGCTCGGGTAGCGGAGAGAGTGGCGCGCCCTTGACGGATGATTTGCAGCGGACTCCACCACCTACTCGGTTTGAGATCTCCCATGCTGACTTCATGGCCGCCCACACCCGAGCGGATGGTACAATGGTGACTCCGAGCCCTACTGCTCATGGGTCGGACCAGACTAGCCACCTGGCCGAGCAACAACAGCCGCCGGAGGGTGAGAATGTTGCTGCTGCTTCCGAGAACCCGTGAAGGCCACTGCACCTTTGTAGTGCCGCTGAGGACTGGGGGTTTTTTTTTTTTTTTGGTGCCGCTGAGGCCTTTTGTATATGTGCTTGAAAATATCTTTGGGCGGGGACTCCCGACCCTTAATATGAAGTATTTCTGTTTGAACCTTTTGCAAATGTGATTGTTGGTGGAATTACTATTGTTATGAATGTGTTTGTTCCGCTAGAGTTTTGACTTGAGCTTTTGTTGATGAATGAAACATTAAAGGAATTAAAATTGTTCCAAGTGCACGATGTAGCGGACTTGGTCTGCCGAATATTGTTGGCGTTGCCAGTTAATTCTTGTGCATGGACTTGGCGATAATGGTTTGAATAATTCCTCGTTTCATTGATAGCTGATAGATCAGCGTTTACAAAAGCGGGGTTGTACCCATTGGGTAGCTTCCCTTAGCTAAATATTGAGCAAAAATTTAGCTAAGTCAAGATGCTCTTGGGTAGTGGCATGACTATTTGTAATAGTACCGAGGGTGTTCGGTATTCCAAGGGTGGGTCGTTGTGACACCATTCTTGTCCATTAAGTAGAAGGTGCCGGGGCTAACGACTTCCACAATTTTGTATGGTCCTTCCCAAGTTGGGCGGAGTGCCGTTGCCGTTGGAGGTACCTGGCTTTTACTCTGGCGTTATAAAAACGTGATACTCGTTGCTTGTTTTGCAAGTTGTGTAGATGGGCTCTGTGGAGTTTCTCCTCGAGGAGGTCCCTGTAGAGGTTGATGCCTTCGCTGTTGGTCTCGGAGTGGTAGCCCTTGACTCTGGCGGTAGGTTGTGTGACCTCAATGGGTAGGACGGCCTCAGTGCCGAACATCATACAGAATGGTGTTTCGCCAGTGGCGGAAGTTAGGGTAGTTCTAATGGCCCAGAAAACTTCTGGGAGTTTTTCCGCCCATAAGCCCTTGGCGTCGTCGAGCTTCTTTTTGAGCAGCCTCTTGATTATCTTGTTTGCTACTTCGACTTGGCCATTGGTTTGGGGGTGAGCGATGGATGAGAAGCTCATCTTAGTGTCCAGGTTGGCGATGAAGGATATGAGTTCCTTGTTGTTGAACTGTGTGCCATTGTCTGTGATGATTGTGTGAGGGATGTCGTAGCGGCAGTAGATGTTCTTCTAGAGGAAGTGGGTTACCTTGGCGGTAGTTATTGCCGTTAGCGGTTCCGCCTCTATCCAATTGTTGTTGTAGTCGATGGCGACAATGATGTATTTGAATTGACCTTTGGCGGTTGGAAACTTGCCCAGTAGGTCGAGGTCCCATGGACCGATTATGATGGATAGGGGCTCCGTTGGGGCGTGGGGTAGGTCGGCGTATTGTTGACACTTGTGGCACGACTGTGAGACTTGTCTGGCGTTGTCGCCTAGTGTGGGCCAAAAATATCCCTGTCGCATTGTGCGATTTGCCAATGATCTGGCTCCCGAGTGGTTGCCGCACTCTCCAGCGTGTATCATTGATAGAACAACCTTGCCTTCCCCAGGGGTCAGACATCGAAGGTTGGGATGGGTGAACCCTTGGCGGTAAAGTTTTCCATTCTGGATGTTGTAATGGGTTGCCCTTCGCTTAAGTTGTCGTGCTTCGACTTTATCGGTTGGTAGCGTTCCATTGACCTTGTACTTAATTATCTCGTCCATCCAGCTGGGATTGATCTCAATGTTGAAAATTTCTGCCAGACTCCTGGTGATACTTGGCTTATCGAAGACCTCTACTCTTGTATCCGCTGGACTCTGGTGCGGTTGAGCGGTCGCCAACCTTGCCAGGGAATCAGCCCTGGCGTTCTTCTTTCTAGGGATCTATGTGATGGTGTGAAACTTGAACTTCTTGAGAAGTGTCTTGACGTATCCCAAGTATACTGCCAACTGTTTGTCTTTGGCTTGGAAAGTGTCGTTGACCTGGTTGACGACTAGCTGGGAGTCGCTGAATATGTTGACGCTGTCAGCCCCTGAGTCGATGGCAAGGAGTAATCCTGCAATAAGCGCTTCATACTCCGCCATGTTGTTTGAGGCTGTGAAATTAAATTTTAATGCGTATTCCACTTCGAGTCCCCCTGGTCCCATCAAGATAACTCCGGCGCCGCAAGCCTTGGCGCAAGCAGAGCCGTCTACGTGGAGGTTCCAGTCTGACTGCTGCTGAGGGGCTGGTTCCTCAGCGTTTATTATTTATGTGTTGGCCTCTGCCCTTGAGTTAGGTTCATCATGCCGCTTGGTGAGCTCAGCGATGAAATCTGTTACTGCTTGGATTTTCATGGCAGTCATTGTCTTGTAGTCAAAGTCGAACTCGTTGAGCTCAATGGCCCATTTGCTGAGGCGGCCAGAATGTTCAGGGTTTTGCATTACCTGCTTCAGCGGTTGATTGGTTAGGACATGAATTGTGTGGGCCTGGAAGTACTGGCGGAGCCGCCTGGCGGAGACAATGAGTGCGAGAGCGAGTTGCTCCAGCGGGGGATACCTTGTCTCTGCCCCGTTCATGCCTCTGCCGGCATAGAAGACTGGGAGCTCCACGTGGTTCTCTCGTCGTACAATGGCATAGCTTACCGCCGTTGGTGATACCGTCAGATATATGTACAGTATTTCACCCTGAATAGGAATGGAGAGGAGTGGAACTGCCGCCAAGTATTCTTTCAGGCCCTGGAATGCCGCCTCACAATCTGGGGTCCAGTTGATTACTTTCTTGTCGGTCCTTTTCAACAGCTTGAAAAATAGGAGACATTTGTTGGTGAGTCTGGATATAAACCGAGAAAGGGCAGTCAGCTTTCCTTGTAGGCTCTGAACGTGCACCTTCCATTCAGGAGCCTTTAGGTTGAGGATAACCTGAACTTTGTCAGGGTTTACCTCTATGCCCCGTTCACTAACGATGTAGCCCAGAAATTTGCTAGCGGTGACGCCAAAGAAACATTTTTCTGAGTTGAGACACATACCATAAGCCAGTAGAATGGCGAATATGATTCTGAGATTTGCCACGTGTCCGCTGGCCTTGATGCTTTTGACCAACATGTCGTCCACGTATACCTCTATGATTTTTCCGAGATGCTCAGCGAACATGGCATTCATCAACCGCTGATAAGTTGCACCGGCGTTCTTCAAACCGAAGGGCATGACATTGTAACAGTACAGGCCATTGTCGGTGGTGAAGGTAGTGCATTCCTGGTCGTCGTGGTGCATCTTGATCTGGTTACAACCAAAGAAGGCGTCCATCATGTTGAGTAACTCGTGACCAGCGGTTGCATCGACCAGTTGATTAATGCGCGGTAGTGGGAAGCTATCCTTGGGGCATGCCTTGTTAAGAGCCTTGTTGTCTACACACATTTGCCACTTTCCGTTGGGTTTCTTGACCATGATCAGGTTGGAGATCCATCGAGGATAGTTGACCTTGTGGATAAATTCGATGCCCTGGAGCTTGGCGACCTCTTCCCCTATAGCACAATACCTTTCTTCATCGAAGGCATTCCGCCACTGTTTCACAAGGTAGAAGGATGGTTTGATGCTCAACTTGTGTGTGATGATCTTAGGGGAGATGCCGAGCATATCAGCGTAGGACCATGCGAAGACGGTGGAGTTGTCACGGAGAAATTGAGTGAGTTCCGTCGCTATCTCTGAGGCTAGCTGAGCGCCGATACGGACTGTCCGCTCTAGATGTTCGGCGGAGATGCTGATAACCCTCAAAGATGTTTATGGGTCTACAGGCTCCTTTCTTATGCATTTCTCCTCGTCATCCCTGGGATCCTCAAAGATGTTTGCCGGTGGCGTATGATTTCCCACTGTTAGGATTTCATGGCGGCGTGTCGACCGTGCGATAGTTGTTGAGTAACATTCTCATGCCAACTGTTGGCTTCCTTTCACACATCCTGTCCTGTTGGGTGTGGGGAACTTCATGAGAAGCATGTACCCGGCTATAATGCACTTGGGCTTGTTAAGTGCTGGTCGACCGATGATGGCGTTATATGAACTGAAGCAATCGACCACGATGAACTCCGTATGAATCTCTGCCGTACACGGACTAGCGCCGATAACTAGTCGCATGTAGTCAGAACCCAACGGTTGCATGACGTCACCAGAGAAGCTGAGCAGCAGCTCGTGGTCCTGAAGCAATTTTCTGTTCCGCTGGAGCTGGTTGTAGCAGCCATTGAAATTGACATTTACAGCGGATCCGCTGTCAACAAGGACTCTCCCTACTGACAATTTGTCGAGTATGGCATCGATCAAGAATGGATCGTCATGGGGCAGATATACTCCGCGCTCCTCCTCTTCTGAGAAGGTGATGGGTTCCCAGCCAGATTTTGGGAGTTTAGCGGATCTCTCATAGCGGATGTTGCAAACTTCTTTGGGGTGGTTAGTGCGTGTATAACGCTTTCTTGCCCTATGAGACATGTTGGTGATTGGAGCTCCGCCGTCGATGATGTTGATTCGGTGCATGGGTTCGATGTTGGCAACCACAGGTGGCGGTTGGCGCACTTTGAATTGTTCCAGCTTACCATCACTGTATGGAGTCTCAATAGCTGTTTTGAGGGCATTGCAATTGTTAGTGTTGTGACTGCTGTCCTCGTGGTATTTGCACCACTTGCCAATGTTCTCGGGCTTCCCCACCCTTGGGTATTTTCTTGGTGGTGATGGAGGAATCTGGTCCTTGCACTGGTCGTATATCTCCTCATATGAGGCTGTGATGACTGTGAACACTGCGTACCACTGAGAATACTCTGTCGGTTTGTTACGGTTATCCCTATGGGATGAGCGGTTGCCCTTATTGTAGTGTTGGTCCTTCTGCCGCTTGCTCTGGTAGTTGCTATGTTGCCACTCTCTCTTCCTGTCTGTTGGTGGCGTAGCAGATGTTTTGATAGCGGTTTCCTGTTGGCTGGAGGTGGATTGAACGGGTTTTGCTAGTGTTGGCGGAGGTGGAGGGGTCTCTCCATATGTAATGAACTCCGCCTGCGCGTGGAGGACGGCCTCGCTCATGACATGGTCATATGAGGCACTTGGATGGTTGTAGTTTAGATGATAGAGAAATGGTCCCCTTAGGAACCCCTGCTTGAAGGCAGCCAAAGCCATTTTCCGGTCGAGGTCGAGGCACCTGGATGCTGCCGCCCTCCACCTGGTGATGAAGGCCTTTAGCGTTTCGTCAGTGTTCTGCTTGATGTTGAATAGCTGACTTGTGTTGTGATGTCCGGCGGCCAACATGATGAATGTTGACAAGAAAGCGTTTGATAATGCATGGAATGAGTCTATGGATCCTGGTGGGCACTCCAAAAACCAGCTCATTGCCTCACTATCCAATGTTTTGCTGAACAAGTGGCAGAAGGTGGCGTCATCAAATCCCTTGTTGTTAGTAACCTTCTTGAAGGTGTCCATGTGAACGAAGGGGTCGGTTATGCCGTTGTAATGTGGCATCTTTGGTGTCTTTGCATATGCTGGTCTGACGGCCTGCAAGATCCTGGCGGTGAATGGTCCCGGTCTAGACGCAAAGAGCGGATTTGTTATTGGCGCTGGGGCGCCTGCCTTTGCTCGGATTATCCTTTGCTCTAATCGCTGCACTCTTTCTGGGATTAAGGCGGTTGTGTCACCAGCGGGCCCTGCCTGGAGATTCTGCTGAACTATCTCCCGCCTGGATTGCCCTCGGTCCTAGCCCTAGCTGCCGAGCTGTTTGTGTGCGGCTGTGACTCTGCTTCCTGTTCCATCATTAGGCGGGGTAGGGGAGGTGGGCCCATTCCCAATAGCTCTGGTGGGTTCGGTGGTACCTGCATTTGTATGATTGGTACGGGTACCAATCCGCTGGTATTGGGTTGACTACGTCTGGTGCTCCGTGATTGCTCGCTCTCTGCTGGGTTAGCGTTTGCCTCCAGCGCCCTTTTCAGCTGTCGAATTTTGACATCAGCGTGGCCACCTGTTTGTGAGCCTCGGCCTTCTCTCTACGCTCTTGTTCGCGCTCTCCATTTGCCTTGTAGAGGTCCACCAATGCCAGCTCATACATAGCGGCGAGATCCCGGCCGGATGGGTGACTGCTGCCTGGTCGTGCCTCCGCTGCAGTCTGGGTCATCAGGACCTGGGATGAGCCCTGGGGTTCCACGCTAGGGTTGATCGGTGTGTTGAATATTGCTCGATTAACGTTAGCCGCTGGGTTGGTGGGATGAGGGTTGGCAGATTGATCCGCTTGCTCCTCAACGTTTCCCCTGCTACCGTTAGTCATGGTGTTTGTTGTGGTGGGATGGCCTTTTGTTCAAGGATTTCCACAGACGGCGCCAATGTTAATGTTTAAGATTTGAGCGGCAGCCCAAGCTTTTGTTAACGCTGGTCCGATGGGCGGACCGCTACTTGAAATGTTCTCAGAGCTTTCGCTACTTGTCAAGTGAAATACAAAGTGGTGTCAGAGGGAGACCGCGTTGGGCGGTCTTCTCTTCTCTGATGCCTAAGTTAGTTAATGTATTTATGTTGACAGAATAACAGTAGGTAAGTAGTAAATGTGTAATTAATGAGGAGAGAGGAGAGAACATTTTATAGGTGAGGAAGAGGCTGACCTCTTCCTTGTTTTCGATGTGGGACTGATATGCATCAGTTCCCAGTGTCTGGAGCTTCTGATGCCATCTTGACGCGGCGCATCGGCGGTTATCTGGGGGTGAGCCGGGGCTTAAGCGGTAGCCTGCTGGGCTGTGTTTCGGTAGGTCACCATGCTGGCGGTAGCATGAGCTTGGCTCATTATAGCTAATTATGCTTGACAAATGCTTATGTAAGTACGTGTAAGTACAAAACCAAACAAAATAAAAAAGGGAAAATGCCATTCCCTCCCCTAAGTAATTCTATTAAGACTTTATAAGGGAGTCAATTTCCAATCAGATCTTATTTTTTATTTCATTTCTAATATCTAATTACAACCAAACAACACCTCTAAATCAGAAAAGAACAACAGAAAAATCACTAATCTATACTTACTATTGAGAGAATAGACTTTGTTATCCAAAATTGAAAACATGTATTAACCCTGAAATATTAATAGATTTTAGTGTTAATTACATATAAGTGCATCTTTAAATGTTTTTTTTAGCCATAAGGCCACCAACTAATTTTTTCCCTTATAAGGCCACTAAATTAAAAATGGTGTTATATTTTGGATATAAAAACTAACATATTTACATAAATGTCACTAGAGTAAAAAGTCAACAACCATTCTCTCTCTCCTCTCCGGCCAACTCCGGCGGGTCTCCGGTCAACCTCCAGCCAACTTCCGGCGACCACAAAAGCTACTCTGATGAAATTTCCGGCAACCTCCGGCGAGGTCATAAAAACTACTATCATTAGCAATAAAAGTTACTGTCACTAGCAACAAAAGCTACGCTGGTGAGATTTTCAGCAAAGTCACAAAAACTACTATTACCATTAATAAAAGCTACTATCACTAATAAAAGATATGCTCCTAAAAATCAAAAGGTACTAACACCATTACCAAAAGCTCCTGTCACCAACACAAAAAGATACTCTCACCAGCAACAAATGGCTACTGTCACCACCACCAGTAACAAAAGCTACTCTCATCATCACCAAAAGCTACTATCAAGCAAAACAAAAACTACACTAACCAACACCAAGACCTACTCTCACAAAAAAAAAAACTACTACCAAGTAGAAAAAAACTACTCTCATAGACTGAGAAAGCTATTCTCAAAGTCTAACGAAGATATGAAAATAAAAGCTACTTCCATAGTTTTAAAAATCTACTACCATAGTTGTGAAAATCTATTACAATAAATGTCGAAAACTACTGTCAATGTGCTAAAAAGCCATTATAACAAAAGCTACTAACATCAGCTTGAAAAGATACTAACAGAGACATAGAAAGCTACTATCACCTTGTTGAAAAACCACTGTAACAGTTATAAAGAGCTACTAACGTGAAATCTATCAAAATGAAACGGACTTGATAAAAACACTCCAAACACTCCAATCAAAACATCAAAACAACTATAAATTTACAATATCAAATACTCCAATCAAAACACTCCGATTTCAACCAAACACAACAATTGCCTACAAGAATCATGCCACCATACATATTCAGGGTGAGAATAAAAACAAAAAATTGCATCGGATCATAATATGTTTTATTTGCAATCGACCTAACTAAATTGACAACAAAAATTAGCACATCAAAAAAAAAAGTTCACAGTTCTTCCACCTCAATTGTTCCTTATGCAACATTATCTCAATTTGAACTGAAATTTAGCTAAAGAAAACATGCAATAAAAAAGCTTCCTAAAAGCGATCGACATGCAGCTCGGGCGGTCAATGAGTCAGGGGAGAAGTCGTTGTCGCCGGTGAAGATCTGAGTTTTCGTCTTGGATGGCTTTGATAGCACACCGGATCGATCGGGTCTCATCGAGTTCGACATTTCATATCGGAGTTCTAGTTCGGCGATGCTGGAGAGAGGCAAAATTTCGCCGGGATCGTCGCCGGGTTGGAGTTTCCTTCGAAGGCCGAGACAATGTCGTCGCTGTCTATATGTGGGAAAAGCAAGGGAAACCGTCGGCGGCGATAGTGATCTCTGGGAGACAAGAGTCGGCAAAAGGAGACAACGACGGAGTCGAACAGCTATGGGAGATCCAGTTGATTCTATGAGATCTGGAGTTGTTGATTCCCTAGTCTCTGATTTGGGCTAGGGCTCTGGTATTAGGTACTTGAGGAACAACTCAGACCGGTTCGGCGAGGACTGGTGGGTGGTTTAGTGCATGGAGGTTCATGGCTGAGAGAGTGAGGGAGGGAGAGCATTGTAGTTGGATTTTACAGAGAGCGAGAGAGATACGGTTTTGATTTAAGAGAGAGAGAGAGTGAGAGACTGTTTGTTTCGTTTGTAGAGGGGTAAAATAGTCAAGACAAAAATAAATTGGAGATGAAAGACATGTACAAGAAATACTTATACATAGAGTTATGGCTAATTAAAGTCTCAAAATGACACTTATGTATAATTTTCTAATATATATATAGAGTTCATGTGTGTGTATATATATATATTTATATATACAGATTTTATCTAGAGCGGAGCTCCACTTTGAAATTAACTTGTGAAGTTTGAGTTTTTGGTCACTTTTCGGCTGCATATCCACATCTCGACCGTTCAGTTTTCAGGTACTTGTGTATAGATCATCTCTGCAAATTTTCAGTCAAATTGATGATCGGTAAGGTATCTAACTTGCTTAAACCAATGGACGGACTGAATATGTCAACATGAACCGTACTAGCTTGAAGGAAATTATCAATGCCTTAACGATCATCATTTTGGCTGAAAATTTACAGAGACGATCTATACACTAGTACCTAAAAACTGAATAGTCAAGATATGGATATGTGACCGAAAAGTGACCCAAAACTTGAACTTCACACGTTAATTTTTAAAGCGGAGCTCCGCTCTGGATAGGATCTGTTTATATATATATATATATATATATATATATATATATATATGCGCAAGAGATATTCACCACAAATTCACTTCTAAGAACTTTCTAAAAAGTAAAAACATTTGGGTATTTTTATTGGATATCCCCAAAGGGACAAAAACATTTTGGATATTGATTTTGGGATTAATTTCAATTTGCCTCCTTCAACTTAGGGTTGAAAATCATGTTAGTCCCTGATCTTTTTTTTTTTATCAAGTGTACCCCTACACTTCCCAAATTCATCTTCTGTGTCCAATTCTTTGAACTCCATCCAATTGTGCCGTCAAGTGGTGACGTGGCACCGACAACCTGACACTTTTTTTGCGTCAGGATCCACATAAATGACAAAATTCCCAAAATAACCTTTGGGGCTTAATTCACAAAAAAAAAAAAAAGGGAAGAAATTCATAATCTTCTTCTTCCTCTTCTACTAACTGCAGATACATGGTGGCTCTCACCCACTGAACTGAATTCATGAGTCCATCTCCCATCTTGAAAGAACTCTTATGAGTTCTTCCCTAGCCGTCAGCAAACCAACCAAAACAACAGGTGACAACATTAGACCACCCAAATTCAGGTTCCAAGAACATGGACCTACCCACCATCGTGTCAAACTCCTCCATCCCCACTGTCCTCATTTGTCTAAAACCCAGATTCCGGCGAGCCTCACCAACACGCCTCTATCTGCCCAAACCAGCTTATTTTATGTAACCCCATCAAGAAAACCATTGCGTAGCAACTTGCCGTCGTTCGATGGGTGAGGGCCGCTATTATCCACCAGAATCCTTTGCTAAGCTGTACCAAGGAGATGCTCGCCATTACCCGCCTTTATGCTCAATACCAAGGTTTGAAGAATCCACAGCAGTAAAATACAAAAATCAAAACCAAATTCAGAGATGCTCGCAGAGTTTGGTGTGCACATAACTCTTCGGGTTCGAAATTATCGGAGCCCAGTTGAAATTACCGAAGCCCAGTTGCTGCGAGTTTGAAATTACTGTAGCCCAATCGCAGTTCTTTTCCTCCAAGGAGACTCCTGTAACAGTCCAAATAGCTGACCTCCAACTCCTAAATAGATCTAGCAAGAAATGCCACCGATCAGATATATGAGCTTTGGGATTGGGGGAATTTGAACCGTTTAATCACCGCAGCAACGACCTCCGCTGCGTCCTCACCACCACCTTCCCCGACCTCAAGTTCCGCCTCTTCCACTTCAAAATTTCAGTCAAGCGCGTGCTTTTTCATCACGGAAGTGATGGTGATCGATCTGTGGAAGTGGAGAGAAGGCAAGTACGTGCACCGAGAAACTGGAGCAGTAGATGAGCGTGCAGAAATGGCGCCGTATTTACGAGCTGGTGCATCAGAGGGGATATGTCCATTTTGCCCTTCTTATGGGTTGAAATGCTGAAAAGTGGGCCATGTTGTCGATGCCACATCACTATTTGACTGCACAATTGGATGGAGTTCAGAAAATTGGACACAGAAGATGAATTTGGGAAGTGCAGGGGTACACTTGATTAAAAAAAAAGATCAGGGACTAACATGATTTTCAACCCAAAGTTGAAGGAGGTAAACTGAAATTAATCCTTGATTTTGTAATCTAGTCAACACTCTTTCTTATTATAGTTTTTCAGTACACATTTCTTAATAATCATTCATAGAGTATTTCGGATAGCTATTAGGCAAGTGACAATTGAAATTGATATGTAAGATTGTAAGGCAAGTGACTCTTCTTATTGAAATCAAAAGAACTTTTTTTTTTTAGAAGAAAAAGAACTACAACATGAAACCCCTTGGACACCCAAGGCTAGCAGAATCCAGAAGCAATGCTGTCGAGGCCACAGTCGGAATGGAATTGATCCAAATCTTGGGATTGGAAAGATCATGACCGATTGTGGTGATAAGATCCGCAACGAAATTGGCCTCACGAAACACATGAGAGAAGGAAAGAGCCTCAAATTTCGCAGTAAGGCAGGTAATGTCGGGGATCAAGGATCTGATTCTCCAAGGAGTGGCACAAACTTTATTAATGCAGTTGATAATAAGAAGCGAGTCACCTTCCACCTGAATTTTTGTGATGTTATGACGAAGCGCCTGGAGAAGGCCATCTTTGAGAGCAGAACCTTCCGCAATAGGAACTGATGTGACACCAAGCTTACAGGCACCCGCTAGGATAGGCCTACCATTAGAGTCCCTGATAATGAATCCCGCAGCAGCCCTGCCGTGAGCTTTAACGGAACCATCAAAGTTGAGTTTAAAGAAACTAACAGGAGGAGGCTTCCACCTAATAGGAATGATTGAAGAAGAAGCTGTCTTTGAAGCAGGCAGATTGTTTCTTCTGTAGTTGTAGCCAACTGAGGCAGCTGAAAGAGTGATGCTATTTGGGGAAGGAAGAGAATTGTTGAAAATGAAGTTGTTCCTTGCCCTCCAAATTTGCCAACACAACAAAATACAATCTTCAATAGTGGTACAAGACTCTTTATCGAACAAATGTAAAATCCAGTCCGAGAGATTGGAAAATCTTGTAGGAGAGGGTAACTTGGGCACCAAACTCCAGATTTGACTAGCAAAAGAACAGGAATGGAAAAGATGGTTACAGTCTTCCAAACCTGTTCCACAAAAAGCACAAGAAGATACCGTAGCATGATTATAACGAGCAATGTAAGCCCTGGTTTTCAGTCTTCCTCTAAAAAACAACCAAGCAAAAATTTTAACTTTCGGGGGAAGGTTAAGCTTCCACATTTTGTTCAGAATAGAAGTCTGACTATGAGAATTAGAATTGCATTGGAGCCAAGTAGCAGATTTAATGGAGAAGGATCCATTTGCTGCAGGACCCCAAACAAAATGGTCTTTCAACTCCGAAACTGGAATAGGAATGCCAACAATATGGTCAATAATATGCTGATCCAAAACCGAAGCCAATTTTTGAACATTCCAGTTCCCAAAAGTGATATAGTCACTAACAGATTCATTTAAATCAACAGTAGCCTTAGTAGCATCATCCAAAAGATTAAATAAAGGAAAGTCAAAAACCCAGTTAAAGGTCCAAAACTTAACATCCTTACCAGAACCAATTATCCATCTCATTCCTTGGAGGATAAGGTCACGAGAATCAAGAATGCCCTTCTAGGCCATCGAATGATTAGGCTGTTTCTTAAGATAAAAAAAAGAATGCTTTCTTAAATATTTATTCCTCACCAACTGAACCCACCAGTTATCTTCATCTATTAAGAGCTTCCAACCAAGTTTAGCTAAAGCTGCATTATTAAAAAAAGCAGAGGGCCTAACACCGAGACCACCCTGATTCTTAGGTAAACAAACCTGATTCCAAGCAATAGGGGGGCTGCTCGAGTCATTTCCCCAAAAAAAGTTCCTCATTTCTCTGTCAATGGAATTAGTCACCTTGGGAGGACACCTGAAACAAGACATAATATGGTTAGGTATACTGGATAAATTTGATTTAATCAAAGTAATTTTTCTAGCTCTAGACAAAGTGTTGCTTTTCCAGCCACTAAGCTTCTTGGAAATTCTAATAAGAAGCTCTTTAGCATTCATTGGGTCCTTCCAAAAAACTATATTTTGAATTCCTAAGTATCTGCCAATAGAACATCTATGGTTTATCCCAAGAATAGCAGAAATATTCTCTTTGACATTGGAAGGGGTTTTAGTAGAAAAATAAATAGAGGATTTATTAAAATTAATCTTTTGGCCTGACACGTTAGCAAAATTGCGAAGGATAGCAGCTATATTCCTAGCTGCCGTAGGAGAAGCCCTGCCAAAAATTAAACAATCGTCAGCAAACATAAGATTTGAAACTCTGATCCCTTTAGGGGAAGATAACAGGCCAACATGATTTTTAGAACGAATAGCAGACTGATTCAAATGTCTGATCAAAGGTTCCATACATAAAATGAACAAGTAGGGGGATAAAAGATCCCCTTGACGAATTCCCCTAGAAGGGGAAAAATTACCTTCCTGATTGCCATTAATTAAAAGAGAAAAGAAAACTGACGAAATGCATTCCATGATTAGGGAAATCCAACGAGGGCTAAAACCAAATTTGGACAGAACTTTTTGGACGTAATTCCAGTCCAGATAGTCGTATGCTTTTTCAAGATCTAGCTTTAAGGCCATAGCACCTTGTCTAGCCCTAGACTTATTAAAACTGGAAAAGAGTTCATGAGCTATAAGGATGTTGTCAACAATTGATCTCCCAGGAGCAAAAGCACCCTGGTTCTGAGAGATACATTTTTTCAAAAGAGGTTTAATTCTAGAGACAAGGATTTTCGAAATAACTTTATAGGCTACATTACAAAGACTGATAGGTCTAAAATGAGAAACAAGTTCAGGAGAATCTACTTTAGGGATTAAAGCTATATTAGTATGATTAAAATACCTTAAGGAAGAAACATTGGTAAAAAAATCGAAAACTAAATTTGAGAGACTTCCCTTTATGACTTCCCAATGCTTCTGAAAAAATAAAGCATTTAAACCATCAGGTCCAGGAGCTTTTAGGCCACCAATTGAGTGAACAGCACAATGAATCTCATCAATAGTAACCGGTTGAAGTAATAGATTGTTATCAGCCTCAGAAATTACAGGGTCTATAATGTCAATAAAATCTGACAATGCGTTTCCATCAGGAACTCCACGGCTCCTGAACCTATTCATAAAGTCCTGCAAAAAACAGTCCCTGATGTCAGCTTGATCAAACAACCAAAAGCCAATATCATTTTTTATTTTACTAATTCTATTTTTTTTTCTTTCTAATCGTAGCTTGAGTCTGAAAAAATCTAGTGTTTTTATCCCCAAGAGCAAGCCAATTAGCCTTGGCTCGTTGAAATCAAAAGAACTTGATAGCTTGAAAAGTCATTATCTATAGAAAGTCAGAAACACACAAAATTTTGTAGACCTATACAGTATTATCAAATCCCATACCGTAATAATTCTTTTAAAACTTAAAATTCTTTTTCTTTACTGGGATCTTACAAACTATATCCTGAGAAATTGAGTAACAAACATGGATTTTCTCGTATCAATCTCAATGTGGAGAAAACAACAAGAAAAGATGTGGTGTCAAAGACAAAAAGAGATCGACACATCCCTTCAAAAAATTTACGCCTGAGCAGAAACTCTGTAAAATTTTCTTGGTCATCATGTTGATCCAACTGTCCAATAATAATACGTTTTCGTGCTGAGGTTTTGGGGCTTCAGGTACATAAATGCTATACATATCTGAATAGGAAATTAGGAATGGAAATTGAGACTTCTACGCTAGCGTATGCTAATATAATACCTATTTTAAAAAAAAAATTGAAATTTAACAAATTTTGGGATAAATTTTATCTCCAGCAGAATACCTATTTAAAAGCTAAATTTAGCTTTAGCTAAAAACTCTAGCTAAATATAGCTAGAGAGGAGAGAGAAAATAACTTCACCTAAAATCCTCAACGTTTCAAAATTTAAATTAACTCAAGAATAGCTATCCTTGCTGGAGGACAACTCTCAAATTGGATAGCTATATTTAACTTTTAGCAATTTTTAACTATTTTTATAACAAATACTGTTGGAGATGCTCTAAGGAAGAGAAAACAACAAGCAGAGTATACGTTGCGGTCATGTTACACATTATGAATGCTAAATAAAAAAGTAAATTGCTTTTATTCATGCGGAGTGGTTAGTTATTTGCTAGGTGCACATGTATTTCGCTGATCATTACTGTCCAGTTGATGTCTTCAAAACCAGTTAGAATGGACTATACTTGTAATGTGCTTGTTCTCCTCACCGTTGCGTATACGGAAGTCTACATTTGTTAGTTTTTGAAAGTCACGAAGCTGGTTCTTGTACTTGTATATGTAGCCATACTAATGTATCATCTCGTATATATAGCCATACTAATGTATCATCTCTTTAAGAATTTGTCTGTGTAAATTATATGTAACGAGTCACTCAGTCAGTACGTGGAAGTGGAAGCCTCATGAGGATGCAACAATCTCTGGGAAGCAGATATATTCAGATAAATTCCTCTTCTTAATTTCTATACCACTTTTACAGCCGTAGATATGTTCTTTTATTCCTTTATACCTTGATAGTAAATGAGTTAATAATAATGGCAGAGTTTAGTTTGAATGTAAAGAATGATTGGAGCTCCAATGAATTTAATCCGGTTAGACCCGGGATAAAATTAAGTAGAGATTGTGCCTCCTTTGGGTGAAAGACCCTAAATCTGATTGGGACTGGTGGATTCGAGCGGATAATTAAGTAGGAATTGTGCTTCTCTAGGGTGAAAGACCCAAAACCCAATGGGGATTCCACTTAGTACAGGGTGTTCTCCATAGCCTTAATTCAAGCAGTATAGGGCTTAACCAGAATGATACATTGCAACTGGAAAAAAAAAATGATGATGAAACGGAATATTTGTGACCTTATAGATGGCAATAGGCAGTTTGAATAGCAAAGCTAGATATGGCCAGATCTTTGTGGATTTATGGATGTCAAGACTAGGCATGGTCTTATCTGAATTGCAAAATTTGTGGTATAAATGTGAGCTTCCTCAAGTTATTGAGTAGCTTTTGGAAGACATGAAATATTAAGGTTGGGAATCCAACTGAAAAGACCATCCATGGCTCTTTAATGCTTGAATACAAGTTGGTATTCATTGTTACTATATGAGCTCATGATAATAATGGTTTGGCAGACTTCTCCCATATAGTATTGATTGTAAATAAATAAGCGTGACAAGCATTTCACATTTAATCAAGTATTCCATATGCTTGAATACAACTATTTTGATTGTCGAGCTCTTGCTTTGGTACATCCTTATAAAAAAAATAAAAAAAACAGTTGCAAGCTTCCTCATGTCACCAATAACTGACTTGAAGTCTTGAACCTCCGAGGAATAGAAAACTAACAAGTGAAGCACTTGATAAGAGTTTTGGAGTCACTTTCTACTTGGACTTTCTTGATACATTTTCGTGTGGCTTTGACAAAGGTCATTTCAAAAAGCAAGACTTTCAACGACTTCGGCATGAGATCTTGTTAAATTAATAATGGGTGTCCTACAATAATATATAAGTTTTGTTATATTTTATCCTTCTTTATTTACTTCAAAATAATCAATAAATAAAACATTTAATCGACATCACGGATGGAGCAAAATATAGCCAAATGTTGAATGACTATATCAGCCTTCAAAATCAAAATTGACACACTTAAGAGATGTTCTTAGATAACAAAAGACTTTAATTATTACGCTAGGCGCTAGCCATAATTATCAGTATAAAACACTCCAAGCTGAATCAGGTCACCAATACCGTATATTTTGCTTTTGTGTTTGAACTGAAATTTCCATTCTCAAATCTATTCCCTACATATTCGACTCGTTCATCAAATTGTTGCCTCTGAAAATCACCTCGGCAAGATAGCCAAGAGATCAAGGAACAAACGTCATTTTTAAATGAAATGCGGGGCGTGCTAGCACAAGGCCAAAAGGCTAAGTGTGCAATTGTATTGCATGTCTTTCTGACTTATCAAGCAATTATTGGCCGAGGAAGGAACTGATTCTCGGCCTATTGTTCGCTGCCTTTAGATCAAGGACTTGATGGCTGAAGGTCGAGTGAACTAGGTGTGGTTGTTAGAGTGTGAGTGAATACGAATTATCTGGTCACAGGGCTTAGGTCAATTGGATTCAAGTAATAACACGTAACAGTACAATCGAGCTCGCAACAAATGAAATTATCAATATTGATAGCTACTATGCGACTGCAAACAGTAAATAATATGATCAAATAAACAAAGCATAAAGGAAAACATAAAGCAACATAAAAGAATATAATTATGAAACTGAACTTTGGAACGACTGAACAAATAAACGAAACAGGCTGAAAATTATTAACTATTGTTTGAAGGAAAACAAAGAAAACAATTCACAATCGATATTAGGCTACAAGAAAGGTAAAGTGACTAAAGTTGTAACTAGCAAAGCAACTAACTAAGAAAGTAAACGAGCATTCTACCTAAGCAAAGGGTAAAAACAAAAACAAGAAAGCTTTATGGCTTGAGTTTCTGGAGTTGTGTGTGTGATGTTGATACTTTTATATACACTGGCTGTCTTGCAACTTAAACTAATCTCTTGACTCTTTGAAGTTGAGTGGAATTCGGCCTCTTCTTGGCTGAAGGACTCTATCTTGATCGGGCTCCAATGCTTATTATCGGCTAACTTGATGCTGGACTCTGTCTTGATCGGTTCTGATGGTCATGATCAACGATTGGAATTAATCTTGAGGCAAACTAACTTGGATTGGACTCCTCTTATTGGCTGACGTGAACTTCAAGTTGATTGAAATACTAACTTGACCAAATTTCGTTTTTATCGCTTATCGACTCATTTAACTATCGCCTATTATCTTTCCCAGTTGAGTTCAAGTTGGAAACTGACTTGAGTGATTTGAACAACTGGCCAATGGGCTTTTAGATAATAATTAATGACCATGAGCCGGCCGATAACCAATGACATTGTCTTGGACCAAATGTATTATCCAATTATTCATCAGCCAATATATTTAGTTATCGGCCCATTTATTCATTTTGAACGGCTTCTTCGTAGTCAATTAATAACTATATGCACATTAGCTATGTCTGAGTGGACATGCAATGTGGGTACAATCACAAATTAGACTGTGAATCTAAAAATAGCGTACATTTGTACGATAACAAAACTATCATCCATCGTCTTGTACAACAAAAATACCATTTTCTCATTCACCAACAGCGGCCAATCCTTTTTTTCCATTGTTGGGAAGGCACTACTCTTTCAATCTTTTTTTCCCCATAATTTTTAATAACCCAAATCAAATATACATATGCTTGGCAAAGTATCCACCATAAGTTCATCACTTACTCAATTTGAAAGTTTTTGTGCCTGGGGAATACTGTTAGGCATGAACATATACAACATCATCTACATGTTTGGCTGGCCCCGACGTAGCGGATTTGGGGCAATCCAGTTCTGCTAGATGCATTCTGAAGCAGCATGGAACATTTTTCTAGTTCACTCTGCAATTGGTCAGAATTTCATCTTCGTAACCACTAGCAGATTTGGTTCCCTGGCTAATACCACCATTCCCACCACTTGCAAGTTTGTGAGCATTGCGGTGTTTTCACTGCTTGTGGCTCCCCTGTCATCAAGCAATTGGGTTCTGTTGTCATGGCCTTCGCTGGGTTGTCATATCCTGTGTAATTTTACATCTAGCTTTCGTTTGCAAATTTTCCTGTTTGTTCAGCAAAGCGTTGTGCAGAAGAACAGCGACATTGTGACCCAATTTTTTTTTTTGTTCTTTCTGTTGTTCCATTTCTTTATTCACATGGTTCAATGGTTAATTAAATTGCTATGTTCAGACTGTAGATGGTATCAAGCATTGTTCAGAACCTCTATCAGTCTACCAGTCTAGGAATCTACTTGCTTGTAAATCAATTGAGCCATTTTCATGAAAGTGAAAGAAGGCATAAAATGGTAAAAGTGCAACATATTCTGTTTTCAACACAATAGATAAAAAAGTCCAATCTTCGAATCAACAAGTAATCGAATGGACAAGTCTCCGTTTTAAGCAAAATTCACACGCTAGAATTTGTATCTTGCAGAAGTTCCCAGTTATGTAATGCACCACACTCTCTTCATGATACTTCTTATAGGAAGAATGATATGCCTGCCTCGCCAAAGGTTCAACCTTCAGAAGCAAACTGAACATTTATTGCATTCTTGGACTTTGCTGAGCTATCGTCCTTCCCTCTCAGAGAAGCTACAAAATCAGAAATATCTCATGTCTTAAAAAAAGAACCATGCTTTGAAAAATGCGACGGTGAGAAAATGAAGCAATAAAACCAGACTATTACATAAATGTTATGCTGACTTCTTAAGCTCAGCGAAGTCGCTCAAAACATCATTGGCTGGGTCTGTAAAACCATATACATGCTCACAACATATGCACATCAACTCGACAATAATCATAAAAGGATCAAGACTTACCTTCAGCAATTACTGGCATGGATTCCATCTCTACAACTGCACAACAACGATCACTTAGAATATAGCCTTCTGTTGCTTACCAACCTTGCTTCTCAATGGACAGAACTAATGCAATAATCGTGGTGGCAACAGGGACCAATTCATCTTATTTATATAGGTGACTTAACCCTCAAGAAGCTTCCCATTAAAGCATTCCTTATCGGATTAGGTTTCCTAGTTAGATTCTTAATGTAACACTTCATTGTAGTCTTTCTTGCAGACCAAGAACTGGATTACTTACCTTAATGAATTGATACACTCTTTCATTAAGTTACAAGTATTGATTTACAGTTTGTGTCCATGTTGAACTAGTTTTGACATTAAGCTAATTATCAATTTACTATATGTTAATGTGTGACAAGCCCATGTTGATTCTAACAATCTCCCCCTTAGACTGACACATATTAAGCTTGATAATTTGCACCAGAAAATGTCAGAAACTACTCAACTTACTGTAGTGCTCGCCAGACAACAAAATCAAACCAAAATTCCATTCCAACATGGTCAGATCACAATTACTTATGCAGAGCAAGAAACAGTATACATTTTAACAAAAATGCAGAGTTTCAAAACCACAAACATAAGCTCTTGCAATCCACATATGTCAAACCAGAAGTGATACAATATATGTTAATGTGTATCAACAAGTAAACATATATTAGGTCATTCTTTATGTTTCTAAAACCAGAAACTCAAGCAAATTTATTGAACACTGATGGCTTAAAATTATTGCTTGAACCTTAACATCATGCTATACATGATTTAAGCCATCTGATAGCAAGTATAACTTTAAGTACAAAATCGACCATTTTTCAGAACATTTAATAAAAGCTGCAGCAATAACCAAAGTATGAAAATACCTCAAAAATTTTATTGATAATAATAAACTGCCATTACAAATAGTTGTGATAAATAAAGTCAAAAGATCACAACTGAAACAAGAACTCAAAAACCTTAGAAATTTAAATTGCTCCAACTGAACTAACTCTCTACTGAACCTAAGCATCTAAATTAGCTAAAATTCCAATGCTTGCTGTATGCTTCTGGAATGTAGCCACTGACAATGCCTTGGTGAAAGGATCTGCTAGCTGTGAATTTGTGTCAATACTCAAAACAGCTATTTCACCATGCTTTTCTCTTTCTCTAACACTGTAATACTTTAAATCAATGTGTTTAGAATTATTTGATCTTTTACTGTTTTTGCTAAAGAAAACAGCTGCTTCATTATCACAATAAATCACAAGTGTTCCAACCACAATGTGACTTAACACTTTGGTCTGCATCAAAAAATTCCTGATCCAAAGTCCTTTACACACAGTCTCATACACTGCAATAAATTCAGCCTGCATGGTGGAGGTTGAAACCAGAGTTTGTTTCATGGTCTTCCAAGCAACTCCACCTCCTACAAGCATGAATACATATCCACAAGTAGACTTCTTGGAGTCTGGATAATTCCCTGCAAAATCAGAATTTGAAAATCCAATAAGTTTCAGATCCTCCACTTGCCTATACACTAGCATGTAATTCTTGGTTCTCTGCAAGTACCTCAACACGTTCTTCCCAGCTACCCAATGCTCATGGCCTGGATTGGATTGAAATCTTGACAAAATCCCTACTACAAAAGACAAGTCTGGCCTAGTGCAGACTTGTGCATACATGAGACTTCCTACAAGTCTGGCATAAGGCTTTGACTCCATATTCTCCTTCTCAACATCATTTTTGGGATTTTGCTTCTTGGTTAATTTATCTCCTTCAGACATGTGAACTTCTCCAGCTGCACACTTCTCCATACCAAATCTCTTTAAAATTTTGGTAACATAATTCTGTTGAGACAAACCAAGTAGTCTATGTGCCCTATCTCTTTTAATCTCAATACCTAGTACATATGATGCTTCTCCTAAGTCTTTCATGTCAAAATTCTTTGACAGAAAATTTTTAGTGTCTTTAAGCAGTTTAATGTTACTGCTAGCCAAAAGTATATCATCCACATAGAGTACTAGAAAAATAAAATTGTTCCCAACTATCTTCAAGTAAACACACTCATCAACAAGATTTTCTGTAAATCCAAAAGTAGAAATCACATAATCAAATTTCTTGTACCACTATCTAGAAGCTTGTTTTAGGCCATAAATTGATTTCCTTAACTTACACACTAAATTTTCATTTCCAACTTGTACAAATCCTTCTGGCTGCCTCATATAAATCTGTCACGCTCCGAATTTTGAATAATAAATTCAATCCGAAACATGAATATAATAACCAATACAAATATCGTCCTGAATTTTTTTCATAAACCAACGTCTCACAAAACATAAAACAAACCTCGTAGCAAACTATCTCTCAAGTCAAATATTACAATACCACCATAAATAAAACGTTGGGCTCAAAAGAGTCTTTAAACACACCAAAACAGACCAAGTGCTGACCTCAACCCTGCTGCCCTACTCATCTCGCTCTCCACCCTGATTATCATGACCTGCAAGATTATCTGCTACATCATTTGAATAGTGTACCGGGATTGCAACAACACAAAACTCGGTAAGCTTTTTGCAAAGCTCGTGAGTAAATAAGAAAAGAATGGTTGATTTGATAAATCACAAGTCTTTTAACTCAAGTAAACATCCAACAATCTCAACATCACAATGAGAACATGAACCCCACTCATGGGAAGCAACAAGGAATACAATCTCAAAATCCTCAAATCACAAATATCACCACTTTGGTCCTATCCCACCACACGTTAGAGCTCTAACCACATCGTCACCTATCACCTTGGCCTAGGTTCAAGTAAACAACCCAGGTTAACTTGATTACCCTCAAACTTTGGACCTCCTTGTCCTCAGAACAATATACTTCGGTTAACACTAAACCGTCGCTCTTTGGACTTTTCCCCTGTCCTCAGAGCACATACACTCCGGTTATCATTAACCGAAGATCCTTAGACCATTCAGTCCTCCGAACCCTATATTCTCTACCTTTTATTCAACTCACAAGATCGTCATGAATATCACAACATTTATCAATAATCATTATCACAATTAATCATGGCAATATAAAAAACAATATCATATTATAACCAAGTTATCACAATTCCACACACACCTCAATGTCACACCATTCCATATATAATCACGTAAATATATATATATATATATATATACACGTAATCGTCCACTCAGGAATGACCACTAATACCAACTATAGTTCACACGTCAGAAAACCGTGAAATTCATTTTTTTATATATTTAAAAACTCATTTTCTCAAAACCATTTTTCACACATAGCAATTAAATGTAAATAATGAAATTCGGTTCGTAAATGAACCACGTGAGATTTACTCACCTCCAATCCCGCTGCGTCTTCTTAGTGTAAAATACGGTTCACAATCGTCCACCAACTCAAACAGTCAATCACCTAATCAAATACGGTCTCAACTTAGCACACAATTCATAAAACGCACTTATATGAAGATCCAACGGTCGGATCTTCACCCGTGACCACACAAAGTCATCGAAAAAGTACTACGATCATTATATCAAAACTACAAGTCGATTGGACGATCCGATCTTCACAGATCACAAATCGAACGATCGAAATTGTAAAATTCATAACTTAATCATACGATCTCCAAAAATTACATGCTATATATAGAAATGATCGTATCGACATGTAGAACATAAAAATGGGCAGAAACTGCCCTTGGGGTGACCAGAAGTGGCCAGAAATTGCCACCGGAGTCAGAGGCAGAGCAGCCGCCGACCACCAAAAACGGCATCGGGGCCAGGCTGCTCCTCTTCGTTTCATCGATTTGAACAACTTTCCTAACTAGCATGAAGTCTGAAAATGAAAGGAAGTGGTCGAAAATTACCTAGAACAGTCCGATTTGGCCGAAAATTTTCCAGAAACCGGCGAGCTCCAGTTCGACTTAAAAACTTCCACCACTCGCCTCGCTCCCTTCTGGATACTTATTCAGAAACTCAAGGTGAGTTCACCAAGCCAAGAATCACAAGGAATAGTGGTCTGTAACTTGAGATATCCGGATCGAAAGGTTGTTTTTCGATCAAGAAGGGTTGAGCTCCGACGAATGTGAAATCGATCTACCCAGGTCATGTCCTTCTTGGTGCTTGTTCAAGAAGTTTAGGCGAGTCCAATGAGCTAAAAATCAAGAGAATTGGTGGCATGTAGCTTGAGATATCAAGATCGACTCGAAATCGGCTCAAACGGAGCCAAGTCCACCGCCGCGGCTTCCGGCCGTGTTGCGGCGCAAGGCTGCCACTGGCAGTTGCGCAAGGTCGAGGCGAAGCTAATGGAGGTGGTCCGACGTCTTGAGATGGCCTGAGGAGGGAGAGATCGGCTGGTGAAGAATTGCTCTGTTTTGAGCTCGTTTCGGCCGAGAGAGAGAGAGAGAGAGAGAGAGAGAGAGAGAGAGAGAGAGAGAGAGAGAGAGAGAGAGAGAGAGAGAGAGAGAGAGAGAGAGAGAGAGAGAGAGAGAGAGAGAGAGAGAGAGAGAGAGAGAGAAGAGGAAGAAAACGGCTGACAGAATGATGGAAACCCTAAATGGGGAAAGTTTCCAAAAATATATATACTAAACTTGGAAATTCTTCTAAATGGGATAACTAATTCATACAAATTCCGATCCTTGTGTTCCGCATAAGCACGGACTCGTATCGACGAGCTCTACAATTTTCATGAAGGAAGTTTTCCCAAATTCCGTACGTATCAAAAGTCGATTTGTCGTAACTCTAAATAATGTTCGGTTTCGAAAATAAAATCGTTCGAACTAATTCCACAACTTCTCCAAGCTTCGTACTCGCTCCCACTACTGTGAAATCATTTCTAAAAAACCATGGAATTTAATTTGGATTTTTCGGGGTATTACAAAATCACTTCATCTAGTTCACCATTCAAGAAGGCTGTTTTAACATCCATTTGGTGCAGCTCCATATCAAAATGAGACACTAAAGCCATGATTATCCTAAACGAGTCTTTTGTAGAAACTGGAGAAAAAGTCTCAGTAAAGTCAATGCCCTCCTTCTGTGTAAAACCTTTGGCAACTAACCTTGCCTTGTGTCTCTCTATATTGCCATTTGCATCTCTTTTGGTTTTGAAAACCCATTTACAACCTATAGGCTTCTGGTTGGGGTCAGGTTCAACTAATTCCCAAACTGCATTTTGACTCATGAAATTAATTCCTGCGTCCATTGCTAGCTGCCATTGATGAGATTCACTACTTTCAATGGCCTGATTAAATGTAGTTGGATCATTGTCCTCTGCACAGTCCATTTCAATTTCTGCTTCTTGTAGATAAACAATGTAGTCACTCTCTTCCCTCCCCCCTCCTAAGTTGGTTTTCTTGCTCTCTGTGATCTTCTAGGCTGAGGATGTTCAGGATTAGGTTGAGCTACAGGTACTTGATTAGTTACTTGGTCAGTTACTTGACCAGTTACAGGTACTTGATCAGTTACTTGACCAGATATAGCTACTTGATCAGTTACTCGACCAGTGACTTGATCAGTTACATCTTGTTCTAAAGGCAATGCTACACTTATATTCTCATCTGACACAATTTCCTCAAAATCTGAGGTTAAATCTTCAAGGTTTGTATTGTGAACCTTTTCACTTAGAAACTTTACTTGATGTGTTTCAAAAATTCTAGGTGAATGATGAGCAGAATAAAATTTATAGCCTTTAGATTTATCCGGATAACCTATAATATAGCAACTAATAGTTTTGGAGTCAAGTTTATTCAAGCTTGGATTATAAATCCTAACTTCTGCATGACATCCCCAAACATGGCAGTGATGAAGACTAGGTTTCCTGCCACACCAAAGCTCAAAAGCAGTCTTTTCTATATCTTTGCTTGGTGTTCTGTTGCAAATATAATTTGCAGTTTTTAAAGCCTCACCCCACAGAAATTTAGGCAAACCAATTGTACACATCATACATCTAACCATGTTCAAAAGAGTCCTATTCTTTCTCTCTGCAACACCATTCTGTTGTGGGTTATAGGGTGTTGTATATTGAGCTTTAATTCCATTGTCTTGCAAAAACAAGGCAAATGGACCTTTTTGTTGGCCGGATTCAGTGTACTTGCCATAGAACTCACCACCTCTATCTAATCTTACTGTTTTGATTTTATTTTCTAGTTGATTTTCTACCTCAAACTTAAAGATTTGAAAAACTTTCAATGCTTGTGCTTTTTCTGAAAGTAGATAAACATAACTGTATCTAGAAAAATCATCAATGAATGTGATAAAATACACATTTCCACAGATAGTTTGATGCTTAAATGGTCCACATATATAAGTGTGTATGAGTTCTAATAAATTTTGGCTCCTATATGCAGTCTTCTTTCTAGTATTAGTTATTTTTCCCTTAAAGCATTCCACACAGTCTGTTAGATCAGAAAAATCAAGTTGATTTAGGATGTTGTTTTTCACCAAAATTTTCAGTCTCTCTTTGGAAACATAGCCGAGTCTTCTATGCCATAAAAATGCAGACTTTTCATTTAGTTTGGTTCTTTTAACACCTGTTAAAGTGCTAGTACTGTTTGTGTTATTTTCAACAAGTAAAATTTCTTGTTGAGCCATTGAACAATTTAACTGTAAATAATAATTCATAATAACACCAGAACCAATTTGAACATAATTTTTAGAAATAAGAATTACATTACTATCCATAACAAGTCTACAACCAGATTTTACTAAAAGAGAAACTGAAACCAAATTCCTTCTCATGGAAGGTACATAAAAAACATTGTCCAAAACTAACAATTTTCCTAATCCTAAATCGAGCTTTAAGGTTCCAATAGTCTTGACTGCCACTCTCATGCCATTGCCTACACACAGGTTCACTTCATCACTTTTTGGAATTCTCCTCCTTATGAATCCCCGTAAAGAATTGGTAATATGAATAGGTGAGCCTGAATCTATCCACCAAGACTGTGGTTCAACATTTATAAGATTAATTTCTAAAGAAAAAACTGTATTAGAAAAAATCTTACCCTTTTTGGCTAACTAATTTTTATAGCCAGTGCAGTCATTTTTCATGTGTCCTACTCTTTTGCAAAAGTGGCATGTTTTCCTTGGCCACTGCAGCTGTTGAACTCTTAGTTATGGCTTTGATAGGCTTGAGCTTATTCTGGGGCTTTTTCTTTTTAGGCTTCTCTATGAGGTTTATTGCTGTAGCAGGTTCTTTTTCTTCCTTGATCCTAGCTTCCTCATTCACACATATGGATATAAGTTCATCTAGAGTCCAGTTTCCCTTTTGAGAGTTGTAACTGGTCCTAAGATGACTAAAACTGTTAGGCAAGGAATGTAGTGCATAATGCACTACTTACTCATCCCTAACCCCCATCAAGAGCTCCCTGAGTCTGCCATTTATATTGATCATCTTCATAATATGCTCTCTAACTCCCCCTGAACCCATGTACTTCAAATCATTAAACTCTTTGGTTAGCCTAGCTGCTTCTGTTTTTTCACTTTCTTTAAACTTAACACCTATGAGTTCCAAAAAATCTAATGCTAGCTCAGGCTCCTCTATACTTCCCTTGACAGTTTTTGACATGGAGGTACGAATGAGGTTCTTAGCCATTCTATTGGATCTATGCCACTTCTTGTAAAGATCAGTCTCTTTCTTGGTGCTCTTTTCATTCAACTCTGCAGGCTTATCCTCAGTAAAGCAATAGTCTATATTTTCATGCATTCCCATATAGTTCTCTATAGAATCTAGCCAAGCTCTATAGTTGGTTCCAGTTAGCATCAAGACACTGTTCAAGTTCATGTAAGAGTTACCTAAGGAGCAAAAACAAAATTCATGTGAGTTCTCAATTTGTAAAGAAAATAACTTTAAATTTTCTGTGTTTTATTAAGCTTTAAGCAACCTAAACAAAAAACATACAGAAAACCTAAACAAACCATACTTGCATTCATGTCAGTCCACAACCAAAAACAATGTTAAGCAACACTTTTGAGCAGAAGCATAACATCCTGGAGTTCTCTATCAATATACCATGTTCAATGAAAACAAGTTATCCAAAGAAATTTATCCACATCTTTAGACAGAAGAAAATTTTCTAAGTATCCATATTTATTTTCATCAAGCATGCATACTGTTGTTTTGTATTCTAAAACCATACTTGACCACTTCTTTGGAAGATAAAACTGAAGCATAGTTTTAAAACACAAAACACAATTTCAGTTTTGTTACTCGATCAGGTACAGTTACTTGGTCAGGTACCTGATCAGTGTTTTCTGCCAACATCAGTGAAGAATGATGCTTTGTGCATCATAATCGCTTATGCCAACAGAAAACCACAAAACATATGAGCTCTTTTACTTTATATTCTATCCAGATTCATCCTTGTAAGAAAATAAGCTCTTGTATCTGTCAACTTTAACAATGTGTAAACAATTTCTGGGAGATTTTTGTTCTTCATATAGTTTTACACAATCACAGATACAATGCAATATCATCAATCAATTGAACATGCATATCAAATCACAATTACACATTCAAACACAATTGTTTCGATTCCAAGAAACCACAGAACAATCAAGAAATTGTAAATTTTATCCTGTCACCATCTACTCTAGCCTAACGCACGTCGGGAATGCAACTAGGGTTCTTGGGCACAATCAAAAACTCAATAATCATGCTATGAATCCAAATCAATTTTCATAGAAAAACCTGTTTTTGCTTTTTCCCCAATTTGCTGCAAAAAATCTCAACGGAAGCATGCATTTGATAACCAGATGCAGCAATCGACTTTATTGGCTTCTTGATTCACAGCAGTTGGGGTTTTGAATCCCTTCTCGAGATGAAAACATCTCGCTCGTTTCCGAATCCAGTCCCAGACCTTCACCTTGATCAAAAACTAACTGTTGTGATACAACGGTCACCTGTTCTTCATGTTTTGGTCGAGTTTGGGCTTGGATAGTTCGAGTGCTGTGACTGGGCCTAGATTAAGTAACTTACCTTTGATCAGGTACCTGATCAGTTACTTGGTCAGTTACCTGATCTTGCTCAGTTACCTGATCAGTGACTTGACCAGTAAAGCAAAAACTCTTTATTATTATTATTATTATTATTATTATTATTATTATTATTATTCTATGTTTTGCAAAACCCTAAAACGAATTTCATGCCAAGCAAAACTGAATTCATATTTGTGAGCCTATGCTCTGATACCAATTGTAAAACCATATACATGCTCACAACATATGCACATCAACTCGACAATAATCATAAAAGGATCAAGACTTACCTTCAGCAATTACTGGCATGGATTCCATCTCTACAACTGCACAACAACGATCACTTAGAATATAGCCTTCTGTTGCTTACCAACCTTGCTTCTCAATGGACAGAACTAATGCAATAATCGTGGTGGCAACAGGGACCAATTCATCTTATTTATATAGGTGACTTAACCCTCAAGAAGCTTCCCATTAAAGCATTCCTTATCGGATTAGGTTTCCTAGTTAGATTCTTAATGTAACACTTCATTGTAGTCTTTCTTGCAGACCAAGAACTGGATTACTTACCTTAATGAATTGATACACTCTTTCATTAAGTTACAAGTATTGATTTACAGTTTGTGTCCATGTTGAACTAGTTTTGACATTAAGCTAATTATCAATTTACTATATGTTAATGTGTGACAAGCCCATGTTGATTCTAACAGGGTTGTCCTGTATGATTCTCCTAGCCTGCAGGAAATGAACAACTAAGGTTCAACAGCTTCTTTCATGGTTGTAATCAGAATAAACTAGCAGCCATTAAGTGACTGGAAAGAGAAGTTATTCAAGGGTAAATGATGGCCTCAACTTTCTTTAGACTACATTCTACCAGTATATTTTTCTTTGCTGAAATGTCAGCAGAATTTGTAAACAATAATACAAAATAAACATTCCAAAAGGCATAACACTGATGAGTAGAGCTTAGTAACTTACCAATTCCAATGGAAAACTGAAAGTCGAAAAACTATAAAACGCAGCTCCAAAGCAGAATGATTGCATAGAAATGCCACCAATAAAGATTAACACTAGGTAGAGCGGACTATTTAGAAGGTTGGAATGTTTACGCAAGTTCAAAAGACAGGAAAATGTTTATTTAGGACAACGTATCACACACCAAAGCAACTACTCATCGAGCTCTCAAAACTTTCCTTTCACACCAGAAACAGTGAACAACATTAGATCAATCAAAGGAAGAATAATAGTGTCCTGATTTTCGAATTACGTTTTTCCTAGGTTATTTTCTTCCCTTGGAATCAATGCATTGTTGGGTGTGTGGATCCGATTCCTCATAGGATAAGGATTTGTTCATCCTTGATCAAAGAGGAGTTTTGATTGTTTCCTACCTGCTTACATAATCCTACTTGGTAATGGTTTCTATGTCTATTGAGAATAGGTTTCCAATGTCTTATAAGGTCTAGTTAGATATCTATAAATAGGGGCATAGGTTGTAGTAGTAGATCAAGTCTTTGAAGCATTAAACAGAGAGAGCAAGTGAGGTCTTGAGAGTTGGTGAGACCTTCTTGTGAGAGATTCTTGTATTCTTGTTCGTGTATTCTTCTTCTTCTATAGTGAAACCCAAGCAGCCTGGAGACGTAGGCAAAGTTCGTTGCTGAATCTCGTTAACAAGTTCGTGTTTGTTTTCTCGATTGTTTATCTATATTGTTTTGCACTTGTCTGCTTCCACAAGAGGAATTTTAGGTCAAATTCATAACAAAGTGGTATTAGAGCTCAGGTTCTAGAGTGGAAACAATGAGCATAGAAGACGTTGAGAAGAGGGACGATAAGTTCAACGGTAATGACTTTAGCCTATGGGGGTCACAAATGGAGGACTACTTGAATTTGAAGGAGCTTGCTAAGACTTTAGAGGGCAAGCTCCCAAAAGATATGAAGGAGGAAGAATTTGTCGAGATGGCTAGGATGGCCCTTGGATCCGTTCGACTATCACTTTCGAATGATGTACAGTGATTTGTTATCAGGGAGACTACGTTGAAGGGGATGATGGATAGTTTGTCCAACATGTATGAGAAGCCAAATGACGTTCAACAGTTGTACTTGATGAGGCGGCTGTTCACTTTGAAGATGGGTAAGGGTATATCTGTTCGCTAGCAAGTTGGGATAGTTGGTGATATTATCAAGCAACTAGCATCGGTGGATGTTAAATTCGACGAACACATCAAAACTTTGGTGTTGTTGACTTCCATGCCTTCGGATTGGGATGTGTCTGTGAACTCGATTTGTAGTGGAGCTAGGACTATGAAGAAGCTAAAGTTTGATGATGTGCGTGACATTCTTATGAATGAAGAGACGCAAAGACAAAATAACCTTGAGGATCCTTCAAGTTCTGCGCTCTCTATAGAAAATAGAGGTAGAACGTTCAACAAGAACTCAAACAACAATCGTGGAAGGTCCAAGTCTAGGGCACCTGAAAAAGGCCGAAGCGTGTCCAAGTCAGGAAAGTGGTCCGATGGGTGTTGGCATTGTGGGAAATCTGGACATGTCAAGAGAAACTGTAACCAGTGGAAGGAGACAATGAAGATGGCAAACACAACTGAGTTTGATTCGGATGCACTTGTACTAAGCGTTGCTGAAGCACCATTGGAGTCATGGATCATAGACTCTGGAGCGTCATTTCACTCAACTTCACAACAAGAGCTCATGGTGAACTACCGACGTGGTAATTTTGGCAAACTGTTTCTTGCTGATGGTGGAGCCTTGGAGATTGTGGGAAGGGGTGATGTGAAGATTTCATTGACAAATGGTGGAACATAGACCTTGACCAATGTTAGACACATATCATGGTTGTAGAGGAATTTGATCTCTGTGGGTCAGTTGGATGATGAAGGATGTCGCACTACCTTTGACAAAGGTACGTGGAAGGTGTGTAAAGGAGCTATGGTGTTAGCTCGTGGAATCAAGACAAGGACACTTTATACGACCTTGAATATTGTTGCTATTGTTGAGAACAATGAAGGCACTGCGATCGTTGAGAAAAATGAAGATGCATACTTATGGCATCGTAGACTTGGGCATATCAGTGAGAAAGGTATGGGTGTACTTCAGTCGAAGGGTAAACTACATGGTGTGGACTCAATGAAGATTGGGCTTTGTGAAGACTGCATATTTAGGAAGCAAAAGGTTGTTAGTTTCTCAAAGGGTGGCAAGGCACCAAAAGATACAAAACTAGAGTTGGTTCATACTGACGTGTGGGGACCTGCACCTGAGCTTTTGTTAGGTGGCTCAAAGTACCATATGACTTATATTGATGACTCCACAAGGAAGGTATGGGTTTATTTCTTGAAAAATAAATGGGAAGTATTTGATACTTTCAAGAAGTGGAAGGCGATCGAAGAGAATGAGACCGGGTCGAAGATCAAATGTCTGAGGTAGGATAATGGAGGTGAATACTGTGGTATTGATTTCAAAGAGTATTGTGCATAATGGAGTGGTTGAACGCATGAATAGGAATCTGAATGAGCGCGCAAGGAGTATGAGGATACACGCAGGATTGCCAGACATGTTTTGGGCTGATGCAGTTAATACTGCTGCTTATTTAATTAACCGTGGACCATCAGTACCATTGAATCATCTCCTACCTGAGGAAAAATGGAGTGGAAAAGAGATAGGCCTATCGCATTTAAGAGTGTTTGGTTGCGTGGCATATGTTCACATTGAGTCCGGTGGGAGAAGCAAGTTGGATCCCAAGTCTCAAAAGTGCATATTCATAGGCTATGGAGGTGACGAGGTTGGCTATAGGTTTTGGGATATGCAGAATAAGAAAGTTGTAAGGAGCAGGAATGTCATCTTTAATGAAGAGGTGATGTACAAGAATAAGCAAGCAGCAGAGCCTAAAAGTTCTGTAAGAAAAGATTGGCAGTTTGCAAGGTTGGAAGAATTGTCCAATGAAGATGTGTCTAAGGGAAATCATGGGGAGGAACGACAACAACAAGAAGCTCCTGAGGTCGCACAACCTAAAGAACAAGTTCCTAGTGATGAGCCAGTGACACCTCCTTTTTTGCCAAGAGTATTGTCAAGAAGTACTAGAGGAATACCAGCTGATAAATACGCCTTGTGCTAACTATTTGCTGTTATCTGACTGTGGTGAACCCGTGAGTTATGCTGAGGTAATGCAACATAAAGATTCTGCTAAGTGGAAGGGTGCCATGGAAGATGAGATGGACTCTCTCATGTCCAACAATACTTGGGAGTTAGCGAAGTTACCAACAGGCAAGAAAGCATTGCATAACAAATAGATTTACAAGATTAAGCAAGAAGTTGATGGGAGCAAATGTTACAAGGCAAGGTTGGTTGTGAAAGCTTTTCAGCAAAGGGAGGGAATTGATTTTGATGAGATCTTTTCGCCGGTTGTGAAACATACCACAATCCGGGTGGTGCTTGGTTTAGTGGAAGCTGAAGGTCTGTATTTGGAGCAGCTAGACGTCAAGACTGCTTTTCTTCATGGTGATTTGAAGGAGGTCATATACATGAAGCTGTTAAACAGCGACAAGCATGGCTCGTGGCCCACCATTGTACCGATACTGTCCCAACTTAACCACCTGTTAGGTGTTGGGTTTTAATCACAAAAGGCCTCGGTACAATTGGGTGAGATCCACCCACTTATAAGTTACATTTTATTTGTCACTTTTCCAATGTGGGATCTTTCCTCTCCAACACGCCCCCTCACGTGCAACCTAACTCTAGGTCTGCACGTGAAATTAATTAACAATCCAATTCCCACATTGGAAATTGGGACACAAGTCTCATATCGGAAACTTGACCAATATAACAATCCAAGGCCCACATTGGACACTTGGTAACAATCTAATCGGAATATGCTGATGGCAATATAAGGAACCCAAATTCGGGCCCATGACAATTGGAGAGAGACCCGCTCTGATACCATGTTAAACAGCGACAAGCGTGGCCCGTGGCCCACCATTGTACCGATACTGTCCCAATTTAACCACCTGTTAGGTGTTGGGTTTTAATCACAAAAGGCATCGGTACAATTGGGTGAGATCCACCCACTTATAAGTTATATTTTATTTGTCACTTTTCCAATGTGGGATCTTTCCTCTCCAACAGAAGCAACTTCAAGGTTATATAGCACCTGGTAAGGAGGACTTGGTATGCAAACTGCAAAAGATCTTTTATGGCTTGAAACAAGCCCCAAGACAGTGGTATAAGAAGTTTGATGCTTGTGTGGGAGTGGCTACACAAGATGGATTATGTAAGCAGACATCGACAACATCATAATCCATCAGAAATTTGGCACCCTTTGGCAGTTCTACATAAATCCAAAAACAAGACAATATCATAGCCTATAACTGAAAAAATTCAGCACATTCTATCCTTCAGTTAATTAACTTTATTCTTACACAGGGAGTTTAATTGTAGGATCTTTAGACAATATGACCATCTGCTCCTGGATTCCTTCCAGACATCGACAGCATCATAATCCATCAGACATTTGGCAGTTCTACATAAACCCAAAAACAAGACAATATCATAGCCTATATAACTGAAAACATATTTCCACATTGATTTAGAAAGTTGCAAAAGTTAAGACAGGAAAGCTATTCTAAAGATTTACTCTAATTTTATATACGTTGTACAAGACGCATGAATCGAACAAATGACACCTGGCACTGGAAAATATACACAAGTTCTATAACAGAAAAATGCTCTACTGCCAAAGGAAATGCTTTACCATTCTCGACAATTTCCAATTTGATTTAGAAAGTTGCAAAAGCTAAGACAGCAAAGCTATTCTAAAGATTTACTCTAATTTTATATGTTATACAAGACGCATGAAATCAAATACATGACAACTGGCACTGGTAAATAAACGCCAAGTTTTATAACAGAAAAATGCTTTACCATTCTCAACTTTGAGCTGCAGTGGTTCTTGTTCTTTCTTTCTGTTTGTACCCACATTTGCATGGTTACTCGGACGTAGCTAATGTGCATGTTTATTGAATGATTCCTAATCACAATGAGCAACTCTACTAGTAATTTGGGCCGGTAGCTAGAAATGGTGGCCGGTGAATAAGTGGACACTTCAGTTGGTCCAAAATGAGTCAGACGAAGCCAGGCCATTGGTTATCGGTCGGCCCGTAGTCATTGGTTTATTGTCTAAAAGCCCATTGGCCAATACTCTAATTGGTTTCCAATCCAAACTCAACTTAGAAAGATAATGGCCGATTGTCAGAGAGGCCGATAAGCGATAAAGATGAAATTTGATCAAGTAGTATTTCAATCGACTTGAAGTTCATGTCAGCCGATGAGGAGAGTTCAATCCAAGATAGCCTACTTCAAGATTAATTGCAGCCATTGATGACGTCCATCAAAGCCAATCCGGATAGAGTCCAGCGTCAAGTCAGCAGACGATAAGTATTGAAGCCGAATCAAGATAGAGTCACTGAGCTAAGAGGAGACCGAATTCCACTCAACTTCAAAGAGTCAAGAGATCAGTTCAAGTCACAAAGCAGCCGATATAAATAGAAGCATCGACAGAAGACAACACACACACAACTCCAGAAACTCAAGCCATCAAGCTTTTTTTATTTTGTCTTACCTTTTGCTTAGGTAGAATTTCCATCTGTTTCCTTAGTTTTATTTGCTCTGCTAGTTACAATCTCAGTTACTTTATCTTTCTTGTAGCCTAGTATCGATTTTGAATTGTTCTCTTTGTTTTCTTTCAAACAATAGTTGATAGTTTTCAATCATTCCAGTTTTTATTTTCGTCGTTATTATCTTTTATTTGCTCCTTATTGCCTTTATGCTTTACTTGTTTGATCGTGCTATTTACTGTTCGTAGTCGCATAGTATCTATTACTCTCATATTTACTCATACTCTCACAACCGCACCTAACTCACCCGACCTTCAGCCACTAAGTCCTTAGTCTAGAGGCATCGAACCGCAGCCGAGAATAAGTTTCTTCCTCGGCTAATAATTGCTTGATAAGTCAGATCTACATCCACTACACCTACAGTTGCACATTTGGCCTTCTGGCCGTGTGCTAGCACGCTCCGCATCTATTCATCGAGAAGGACATTTGTTCCTTGATCCCTCGGCTTTATAGGCCGAGGTGATTTTCAGAGGCAACATCTTTTGGCACGCCCAGTGGGACCCAAGATTACTATTTTCTTAGTAAGGTTGAATGCAAGGGAAGGAGGTTAGTCAACAAAAACAAGACAACCCATACAGTGTAAACAGGGGAAAGAAGTGTCTTCAGTGTGGAGAGTCAGGACATAATTCAACTTTTTGTCCATCACGGCCGAAGCTCAATCTTATTCCAATCAGAATGTCACTTGAATCAAGTGGGAATGGGACTTCAGATGCTTCGTCGGCAGAGCAATCAGCCGATGAACGTAGAGCTCAAGAAGCAGCAAAGACTGCAGCAGTTGAAGTAGTTGCAAGACAGGAGGCTACACAAGCAGCGGCAGCCGACGCCGCTGTAAGACAAGAAGACATGAGAAGAGCGGCCACTGACGCAGCCTTGGCTAGGCAATCTACTGAAAGTCCATCTAGAGGCTCGCCACTTAATGCTTTTCAGAGTGCCTCAAATAGTGTAACCACTCCTGGTGCTATCATCTATGCAGCACGAGATGGTAGAGTTAGAGATACTGTGGAAGATGATTATTTAGGTCCGGTCGGAGTGTCAGCCGAGTATATGTACAAAGCATTGAATGAGGTTTTTAAATTGCAGACGAATGAACTCGCTACCCGAGGAGAAATCAACAATAGAACGTTGGTAGATCAGTTAGCTACTGTAACGTCCCGTATCTTAATTTACCCGTTTACTAGTCATTTGGACGGTAAACGACAACTATTTTTTTTCACTTTTTACTTTATTTCGATACTTTTAGTGACCCTAAAAGATGACTTTTTGTTCGGGTCAAAATTTGAGAAAATTTCATTCATGAAAGTTGTAGAGGACGTTAAACCGAGAGCGTGCATATGTGGTACGTAAAAATCGGAGTTCGTATGCGAAAGTTATGGTCCAAATACAAAAATTACTGTTCATAGTAACTTGCTATATATAGAGAAAGTACTGTGGTAAGTTTCCATATTTTTCTAGAAACTTACCGAGCTCTCCTTTCTCCTCTCCACTCTCCATCGCGTTTTTTTCTGGGGTCTTCTTTGTCCGGCCATATCTTCCTCCACAGGCCTCCAATCGACTTGATTCCAAAAGCAATTTTTCTCACCTTGACGTCATCTATAACTTCTCAGAAGACATCGGAGTGAAAATCGAACTGTGGAGGGCGCTGTAAGGCCGAGAAGATGCACAGCTCGAGCTGGAAATCGCCTCCCTTCACCAGCTGATATTTTCCTTTTCCGGCCACCCTAGCGATAAACCTTAGTCTATGGGAAGCGCCTTGGGATGTAGATGATGCTCCTGGAAGCTTTTGCTGAGATTTGAAGCGTGGAGGAAGAATCGACGGTTTGAAGTTACTATTCATGATTCGGGTTCAACCTTCCCCTTAATTGTTGAGGTACTTCCGCTCATTTTCTAACTTAGTCACAGTTGAAAGAATTAATGGGTGTGTTGAGAAGGTGCTACTGCCAAATTTTGGTGGCCATTGGAGTTGGTGGCAGTGGCGGCGGTAGCGGCGGCTAGGGTAGCTTTTTAATTTCAATTTCTGGCTAGTTAAATTTTATAATTATCATAGAGCTTATTTATGAAGTTTGGTGAGGATTGGTGGAGTTTTGAATTGGTTATAAATTTCTAAAGATTTGGATTTCGATTAATGTTAATCGTGAATCCGATTGTCGGATTTCCTCCATAATTGTTATATAGTCTGAAATCGACGAGTGGGCAGTGTTTGTGAAGTTTGGTTGGATGTGGAAGAGGTTTGGATATTAATCGGAATTTTTTTTCCAAAGTTTAATAGTTTGGTTATTGGTTTTTGAGAATTCCACCATTGGATTTCTCTCAACTTTGCCCTAGAAACTTTGAATTAAAGAATTGGAGTTAATGATGAAGTTTTGGTTAAATTGGAAAAGAAATTGGAAGTTTGATTTAGGAGGATAAGATATTAGAATCGTATTTAATTGCCGAATCGTTATTCACGGAATATAATTGTGTACAGGGCGATGTACCGAGCTATTGCTCGACGAAGGAACTCGTATGCGTGATCGCCTGAATAGTACTGTGAGTGGACTTTTGTTTTTAAATAATGATGCATGCATTTATTTCTTAAAGTAATGCTCTAGTTAATTATCATATTACATTTCGAGCATATGATTTATTTTCGGAGTTTGATTTCGCTTTATCCCATATAATTGCTTTCAATAATGATTTGTTTCAAAAGTTGGTTATGACTTATAATATTATTTGACTAATTATTTATTTCCGAGGTGATTTTCGGAATTATACTTTTTAGTTATATTTCTATTCATCGATTGGAGATTTTTAAAGGATTTTCGAAATGGGATTTCGATGGAGATATTTTTCATATTTATTTATCGACTTTCGGTTTTGGCATTGGGAATGCCTTGATGATGATCTTGGAATTGGTTTTTGTTTCGATTTATGAAGACTATGTTTTATTATTTTCTCTCCTATTTATTTTTGAACTTGAGATTATCTTGGCGTGTGGGACACGTCGTTGGAAATTCATTTGCGAGAGTTGGGGGAAGCTTTATGGATTTATGTGGTTTTCAGATTTTCTTTTGCCATACTTTGGGTGACTATTATCATTGCTAGCATTGATCTTCCGCCTTTGTGGTGAGGTGATGGGATCACCGAAGCCCGTCCGCCTTTGTGGTGCTGGTTACTGTCTTTGTGACAGTAATGCTGAAGCCCAGTATCCTAATCGCTACACTTAGTGGCGTGTGGGTATATAACGGGAGTATATGGGAGTACTTTAGCCTGGGAGGCTATCACCCGAGCTTGGGAGGCTCATTCGTATGGCTATCATCTTCCCCTACTTATACTATTTTTAACTAGCGGGGACTAGTCTGAGTTTTCTTAACCAGCGGGGCTGGTCTTATAATTTCTAGTATTGAAATTTCAATCTTTTACTCTGTTGTTGTTTTACTCTGTTGTTGTGGCTAGCGGGGCTAGTCGGTTTTCTGGAGTTCAACGTTTTTCGGATTATTTTCTTAAGTGTTTTATAAATGCTGCATACATCGGGAATTTTTTAAAGAAATAAATGTGGGAAAGTATGAAGTTTTATTTTGTTTTATTCATATTAAATTATTTATTTTTGTCCACTCACGCTAATGTGTTTTTCAATTACTTTCCCCTGGGCCATTCGGTTTCAAATGTCCAGTTTGCAGGTGAAATTAGTTGAGGTCGGGCGTACATTGACGTTGAGGCATAGACAACAGCGTGACTTCTGCGTTTTTATTTGATTTAGGTTTTCCTTGATCACCCTTACTATTAGATTTGCTCTGATTACCTGAGGAAATTAATGTTATTTAAGTTGTGTTTTGTGTCATATGATTTTGGTTGATGTTGTTTGGGGGAGCAGGGTGGCTCCAGGAGAATAAGGATGAGTGATTAAGAAGTGTACACTACTACAAAAATTGAATCAGACGACACATTACAGTTTTCTGCCGTCTGATAGATTTTTATTTTTTTGGACGTCGTTTTTGTAAAACCTGTCGTCTGATATGAAATTATGAATCAATTCACACAACGTTTCAGGACAGAACTGTTGTATGACCCTAAAAAAATTGAGCGGCAATTTTCCCACCATGTCAGTGGTGCCAAATCCTATCTCAAAGTCCAAAATTTTGCCCAACAGGTGCTAATCATACAATGAGAAACAATAAAACTGTGGTCTGATTTATACGATTGACATAAAGGAGGGAGATTTCCCACCACGATGTTTCCTCCAGCTCGCCAAAGAGGGAAGCCAAATTAATAGGAGCTAATTCCAAATTTAGATGGCTGCATTCATACCACATTCTTAGACAAATCTGTTGTGTGAGTCCTTGTTTAAATTGATAGGGCCTCATCACAAACCCGGTTGAAACCCTACACTTAAGCAAAAAAAGAGGGAAAAAAAGAACTAAAGTAACTAGACTGACACAAATATCGAAACCTTCTCTCTCCCTCGACAGACCCGATCGAAACAGGCTAAAGCCCTTTCTCGACTCGCCTCACTCTCAACAGAAGACCCAAAACCAAAACCCTAGCTAGCTCACTCTCTCGCCAAAATGTCACTCTCCCAAACCAATCTCATATCTCCGAGTGTGATAGTAGACCGCGAACGGGATTGAGGCGTTGAACTGAGATCGATTTTATTCAGCTCGACCCGATTCCTTTAGAGCGAAGCTGTTGGAGAAATCTGCTAAGACTCAGAACCCGGAGCGAAAACTTAGAACTCGGAGCTGACTAAGCCGACCGAGCGTGTTGGTGAAGCGAATACACATACGCAAGATCAAATTGTTCGCTCGCCTCCATTTTTTTCCCACATTGGATGCGATTTCAGGTACTAAAACTTTCTTTCTATTGATTCTCTCCGATTCTGTAAATAAGTTTTGATTATTATGTCCTGTTTTCTATTGGGTTCTCTCAAGTTTTGATCTTTTTTTTGTAATTATCAACTGCATGCGCTTAGTGTTTTATTATGAGGACCCAAATTTATGGATGGGTTTCTGGGTTTGTTTATTCATGTTCTTTGTTTGGTTGTTGCGGATGAGGAAAGAGTATTCTTCATTCTGTTGTTTGTGTGTTGTGGTGGGGTTTGATAATTGATGGAGAAGGTAAAGCTAACCCAAGACAATGTTGTTCATCTTTAGGTGTCGTTTTGATCTCCTATTTGAAATTCTAACTAAGATACTTTATTGTTGTTCAATTTGTAGATTTTCTCAGATGCAGCAAGAGTTGGAGGCTTAGATGGAGTATTGATCGATACCTTGGGCCTGGGATTAAATACGGTAACTTTACTAGGTGATGTACCTTCTATTTTCATTTGGTTGGTTAAGGCTTGAACAATAAGAATTTGATGAGGATACATCCACCCTATGTATTATATATGCACTTACTGATTGCATGAATGTGGACAGTTGGGTCAAAATACTGTTTGCTGCTGTCACTGAGTTATCTGACCAAGTGGTTTTGAAAGGAGCAGCAACTGGTTTTGAGAAGTGGTAGGTTTCCTCTTAATTACTGGCTCAAGTGAATAATATGATGTTTTAGTTGACTTTAAAAATAAGGAATAACTTATGGAACCCTATGTATTCGCTTACACCTTTGATCCATATATTGTGCTAGACCATATAGAATCTGTAGTTGTCTATGTCATTAAGGAAAATTAATAATTAAGGCCCTCATTATTTAGGAACTTGTTTATTTATGAGTTAGAATACATATAAGCAAGGTTTTCTGCAAATCTGATTTAATGGGGCAGATGTCTTTGTCATATCATCTAAAAGCATGATTTATCTTTCTATATCTGTTTGAACCCAGAATGGAGCCAAACAACATCAGTACATCATTCTCCAACAGATTTAAGCAAATTGGACCATAACAGATGTTGGTTTATTCTCTTATGTAATACATATAGTTTCATATTTGGCTTGTAGTTGATAGTAGATTCTTGATACTCATGGCTTATGGGCAGACACTGTTCTGATACAATTGGTTATATGATTTTTTGTTCATCATGGTCTTGTTCATATGTTTTTAAAAACATAAACTGCTTGGTTTTTCTAATACACTAGATTTTCCTATATATTAATCATTTGAGTTATTTTTTTTGTATATTGATGAATGTTATTACTTTTTTCTAGCCAAGTAGGTCTAGTTATTTAAATGTGTAGTAGTTAAGCGCATGTTTTGCTTAGGTTTTGTACTAATTTACCTACTTTGCTACATTTTGGCAGGAAACTGCTGGTGATTGCAAGCAGGGTGAGAAAGAAAGGGAGCTCAAAAATCTGCTGGAAATTTTTAATTGCAAAATAAGGTTAGTCATTTCAACTCTACAATTGATTCTTTGAACTTGGTTAATTTAATGGGGTTGATAACAAAATTTGTTGAATGCTTAAACTTTGTGGCAGCATCTAAAATGGATTGTTGATAAGATATTTTTTTATATATATATGTTGTGCAAAGCATGATGTCTACAGTTACAACTTTTTGGTTTTTGCTTGGTTAATGATGGACTTGGATTCTGAATGTTGTGTATTTGCATTGTTGTGGAACAACATAATGATATAGTTTGTGTGATGTTGTGTTGTTTGCTTAGATGGAAGATAGGTCTTGGATGCATGCAGATAAAAGATCTTTAGCTTATGAGTTAGGGGTGGGAAGTTTCTTGAAGTTTGCTTTAGAAAATGCGAAAAATCCTAAACACGTTCCTTGTCCATGTGTAAAATGTGGGAATATGGATTTCTTTCCTATCTCTGTGATTAAGATTCATTTGTATTATAATGGAGTTGATAAAAGTTATAAGGTGTGGAAGTGGCATGGGGAGACAGTAGATACGACTTCGGGTAGTAGTGAAGATTCAACCTCAGGTTCGAGTGAATCTGAATCGGTGGATGGGAGTGTTATGGCAGATTGTACAATGGATAGGTCTGATGATCACGATCAGTTTTCATCAGAGTGCAATGATTTTAAGGAGTTTGTGAAGGATGCAAATACGCCATTGTACCCTGGTTGTGTACGATTTACAAAGTTGGGTGTGCTAGTGAAGTTGTACAATTTAAAAGCTAAACATGGAATGAGTGATGCTGCTTATTCCGATTGGCTAATCGCTTTCGGGGAACATCTTCCCGAAGGTAATGAAATTCCAACTTCTGTTTACGAGGCTAAGAAGACTTTGGGGGCACTAGGGATGGATTATAGGAAGATACATGCATGTCCTAATGACTGCATTTTGTACAGAAAACAGTACGAAGATAATATCAATTGTCCTACCTGTGGTGTCTCTAGGTGGAAGGTAGGAAAAAATTCGAAAGAGAGAGAAGGTGTACCAGCTAAGGTACTCTGGTATTTTCCACCCATTCCTAGGTTTAAGAGAATGTATCAGTCTACAAAAACAGCTACTAGGTTGACTTGGCATGCCACTGATAGACCGAAAGATGGGTTAATGCGCCATCCAGCAGATGCGTTGACCTGGAAATCAGTTGATGAGAAGTGGCCTGAGTTTGGTTTGGAGTCAAGAAACTTAAGGCTTGCGCTATCATCTAATGGCTTTAATCCTCATAGTTCTTTAAGCAGCAAATATAGTTGTTGGCCAGTCATTCTTGTTAACTATAATCTCCCTCCTTGCCTTTGCATGAAAAGAAAATACATGATGTTAACGTTGTTGATTTCCGGGCCTAAACAACCTGGAAATGACATCGATGTCTATTTGGAACCATTAATTGATGATTTGAAGGTTCTTTGGGAGGGAGTAAAGGGAGTTTATGATGCAAGCAGCAACGAGTATTTTACTCTCAAGGCTGCACTATTTTGGACAATCAATGACTTCCCAGCCTACGGTAACTTATCTGGGAGCATTGTTAAAGGGTATAATGCATGCCCAATATGTCTTGAAAAGACCTCACCAAAGAGGCTGGTCCACGGAGGGAAGATGGCTTATATGCGACATAGAAGGTGGAAAGAAAGAAATCATCCTTATCGAAAGCAAAGGGCTGCTTTTGATAACAAGCAAGAACGTGAAGCTGCTCCTATTCCATTGAGTGGAGAAGAAGTTCTGAAAAGGATGGAAGAAGAAGTGTTAATTTGGCCGTTTGGGAAGAAACATCCTCCTCCTCCATACAAAGGTGAAGAGGATGAAAGCAGACCTTGTTGGAAGAAGAAGTCGATCTTTTTTGAACTTGAATACTGGAAATTTCTTCCAGTTCGCCATTGCCTAGATGTGATGCATATTGAAAAAAATGTTTGTGATAGTCTCTTAGGCACATTGTTAAACATTCCAGGAAAAACAAAAGATGGGATCAAGGCTCGTTTGGATCTGGTTGAGATGGGTATTAGACCTGAACTTGCACCTAATCTTGATGGTCCGAAAAAAAATCGCTTGCCATTAGCGAGTTGGAATCTGACCTGTGATGAGAAGAAATCAGTTTGTGGTTGTTTTTGTTGTATGAAGGTCCCTAATGGCTACTGTTCAAATATTCATAATCTGGTTTCTATGGATGACGTAAGGCTTAGTAGGATGAAGTCTCATGATTGTCATGTATTAATGCAACAACTCCTTCCTGTTGCAATAAGGGCTGTCTTAGACAAACCGGTTAGAGTTGCTGTTATCAGATTATGTCTTTTCTTTACTGAGATTTGCAGTAAATCATTTGAGGTATCTAAGCTACCTAAAATTCAAAGTGATATTATTGAGACATTGTGCTTGCTGGAGAAGTATTTTCCTCCTTCATTCTTCGACATAATGGTACATTTGACGGTTCACCTAGTTAGAGAAGTTGAACTATGTGGACCAGTTTTCTATCGGTGGATGTATCCTTTTGAAAGATACATGAAGGTCTGCAAGGGTTACGTCCGCAATAGAAATCGTCCCGAGGCTTGTATAGCAGAGAATTACATTGCTGAAGAAGCTGTTGAATTTTTAGCCGAACGCTTGTTGTCAGAGCAAAGTGCTGGAATTCCAAAACATCGTTCGAAGGAGTGCAAGCCTACTTCTGGTGTTAAAGTCTCCTCTATCTATGGCAGTGAGTTCAACCAAGCGCATCTATGTGTTCTACAAAACACCGAAGAGTTCAAAACCTATTTTATGTAAGTCCAACATTTTGTTTAGCTTGTCTCAGAGATATATTTAATATTGTTCTCTTCATAATTAACCTTGCAACTTTGTGACGGTCTTTTGTTTGCAGCGAGCATATGAAATATTTGAAGGGAGCTTTTCCGAGGTACAAAAAGAATAAGAAGTGGCTTAAGGACAAACAAAACAGTTCATTTGCAGATTGGGTGAAGATAAGGGTGAGTCATCATTAGCTAGCTGCTTTGAATTAGTGTGATTACGCTTGTTTATGTAGACCGACCTTTGTAATAATTTATCCTTACAGGTGGGGCAACAACTGGATGATCATGCAAGCAACATATCTGAAATAGTGAGATGGATTGCAGATGGACCAACTCATGAAGTAGCAAAGTTCAACAGTTACAAAATTGATGGAGTCCAGTTTTACACCAAGTCTCTTGACAATGTTCGAGTGTGTCAGAATAGTGGCGTTTATCTAGAGGCTGAAGCTATGGTTGTTGCTAGTGCTAGGGATAGAAATCCTGTAGATGACGATATGAGTTTTTATGGGGTGATAAATGAAATTTGAGAGCTAAATTATACTAAGTTTAGGCTGCCCCTCGTTAAGTGTGATTGGGTTGAGAGTTCAAAAGGTGTCAAAGTGGACGACCTTCGTTTCACCTTAGTGAATTTGAATAGAAAAGGCCACGTAAATGACATATTTGCTTTGGCTACATCTGTCTATCAGATTTTTTATGTGCAAGACCCTATAGATCCTAGGTGGTCAGTTGTTCTAAGAGTCCCTCAAAGGGATTACAATGACTTGGCTCATGGTGATGAGCTTGGGGACACTATAATTGATCACCACCCCTTTACTGATAGAATGCCATTTGTTGAGAGTGGGGAGGGAGAGAACGGTTACATCAGATCGGACAATGAGACTGTTTTGGCTCATGACTAATTTGTTTTTAATTGAATGTACTTGGTTGATTTTTACTTGAATGTACTTGGATGATGAAAGCTATGGTTTCTAATAGAATGTACTTGGTTGATTTTTACTGGAATGCATATGGTAGTTACTGATTGTTTTAATCTTGAATGTACTTGGATGACTTTTAATTGAATGTATATGGCAGTGACTGATTGTTTTAATCTTGAATGTACTTGGATGACTTTTAATTGAATGTATATGGCAGTGACTGATTGTATTTAATCTTGAATTTACTTGGATGATGAAAGCTATGGTTTTTATTTGAATATACTTGGATGAGCACTAATTTGTTTTAATTGGTACAGAAAATTGAATGTATATGGCAGTGACTGATTGTATTTAATCTTGAATGTACTTGGATGATGAAAGCTATGGTTTTTATTTGAATATACTTGGATGAGCACTGATTTGTTTTAATTGGTACAGATAATGGTGCATTCAAAGGCTGTCTCAACACCAACCAAAAAGAGTTCAAAGTCGCACAAAGTACGGAAGTTGAAGTCTTCAAAGACCAAGGATAAGGACTCTATTTCAAATTCTGCTGCAAGTGTGAGTAAAAGAAAAAAACATGGGAAGAGGAAGACAGAATCTGAGGTAGATGATGGATGTACTGGAGGGTTGAAATTGCTCAAGCATCACCGCGTTACAATGTCCAAGGTGACAACCGGCAAGGTTCTGAAAAAGAGACTTGTAGTCGAGTTTGATAAGAATGGGGATCCAATAGGGAAAAATGCAGACAAGTTGCAATCCTATATTGGTGTTTTGGCAAGAACCAATATCCCAATTTCTATAGCATCTTGGCCTGGTGTATCCAAGACGAAAAAAACCAATCTTTGGGAGACTGTTTTGGTAAGTGTTGATTAATTATTAGTGAGGTTTTCATGTTAGAAGTAGAATGTAATATTATTCATGCCACTGATTCTTTTTTATTGTTGATCTTCTATTTATATAGACGTCCTTCGTATTGGGACCCAAATGCAAGAAGATGGTGTTAAAATCTGCTGGAACCAAATGGAGGGAATTTAAGTCAAGACTCACAACATTGTATGTAATTCCATATTTAGATGATCCTGAATCTTTAAAGTTTCCCCCAGATGACTATAGGTTTATAAGTGTTGATGCCTGGACTGCATTTGTAAAGGAAAGGACAAGCCCAAAATTTTTGGTTAGTTTCCTGATCATATTTTAAACTACATTTCAGAATGACTAATTGTATTGATGTGTGCTTATTTATGTAAATGAAATGCAGAAATTGCATGAGGATCAAAAGGAAAAGCGTCGCATGAATGTATATGACCACCATATGTCGCGTAAGGGATATGCAAGATTGAGAGAAGAGCTGGTTAGTAAAAGTTTCTGCATATATTTAATTATAGGCTACATCATATAGTCTGTTTAATGTAAAACTAATAAGATCAAGCTTTGTTGTACATAGACTAAAACAGTGCCGGAGGAGGAAATTGATAGAGCAATGCTTTGGGTCAAGGGACGCCAAACGAAACAGGGAACTTTTAAACGTGATGCGATTAAAGAGACTGCTAAAAAAATTGTATGTACTTTATACTTGTTTCATTTTGCTATTCTAGTTCGGTATTGAATTTCTGAGTTTTAACTTGAAGCCTATATTGCATATGGTAGGACACACTGAAACGTAAGGAACGAGATGGAGAATTGACTATAAATGGAAGTAATGATGTGCTGACATTAGCTTTGGGGACTCTGGAGCACACTGGAAGAGTTAGAGGCATGGGGGGTTATGTTTCTAACCCAAATGGATACTTCCACCTCCCAAAACGCAGAAAAGAGAGCGTTAATGAGTCGATGAGACAAAGCGCGAGGCAGATACTTGAAGAGGAGAAACAGAAGTTGGAGGATGAGTTGAGAGAAAAGATATATGCTGAAGAGAGGGAAAAGATAGCTGCCGAAGAGAGGGAAAAGATAGCTGCCGAAGAGAGGAAAAAGATAGCGATCGAAGAGAGGGAAAAGATAGCGGCTGAAGAGAGGGAAAATATAGCAGCTGAAGAAAGGGAAAAGATAATGGCATCTGAAAGGGCATTGTTGCTTTCTAGGATTGAACAATTGGAAGCAAGGGTTCCTGTAACCTTCCCTGAGGTAGCTCCCACTATTGAAGAAGGAAAAGTTGTAGTACAAGAACACACATCTGGCTAAGCAAGCTGTTCACATGCGGCAGATCGGCGTCTCAAGATTGCTAACAAAAAAGACACTAAAAAGGGAGCGATAGTTTCTGAAGTGACAAAAGTTTTGGATGTGATGGAGAGTAAGTTGGCGCAAAAAGGGAGGAAGAAGACTTTAAAGGTCAAGCAGTCCAACATTGACTTTAAAGCAGCAATTGGAGAACTTGAAGATGAAGATAATGCTGGGAAGAATCAGTTGCATGTTGATGCAATGAAGAATGTTACAGAGGAAATAGAATCAGTTGATTTGACCCTCCTAGAGAAAAAAAGAAAGGTATATTTACGTGCATTATAAAGATACATATTGTTCTAGTTGAATGTGTGTGATTCAATCCTAGCTTGATGGGTAATTTATGGAGTTAAGGTTTAGAACTGAATCATTCTATTACATTTCAATTATAGTAGGAATGTTTATAAGATTAGCAATCAAAACTTGTAGATTGACTACTCGTGTGGAAAGCTGATTGTTCTTTTATTGATGCACAAGTTTCTACATATCATTGTATTCATTTTAATGTGTGTATTGTTATTTACTGATTGTTGGTATAGGTAAATCCTATGGAGAAGAAATGCAAGTTAGCATTGGGTTCATCTGACCATATTGTTGCTTTTGCAACGGTTATCACAAGCGATGGTCCCTTAGAAGTTTGTCATGGGACTCCATTGGGAGATGATAGATTGCGTGTTTCTGTTTATGCTGCTTTGGAAGAAAATGCTCTGATTCCATTTGTTGTAGAAGATGAGATCAAGACAGTGAAGTAAGCTATGGGAAGCTGGGTAATGTGGTCGAAAAACTTGATCATATTTGATGAAAAGGTATATATACTTGTATGTGATCAGTATATTTTTATTTAGATATTGTGAGGATTATCCTATTGTTAATTGTATTGTTAACTCTTCATTTAGACAAAAACAAGTGCTAAAGCAAGTAGGAAGAAGAAAAAAAACCAGTTTATGCAAGATTCAGAAGAAGAGTTTGGCTTGTTGTCACTCGAATCAAGCTTGCCAACTGCATTGCAGAGGTTATGTGTGTGGGGAAAAGAAGGGCTCAAAGATGGAAAGGCTATTTTCTTTTATAAAGAAGATCATGTGTTTGGTATTAATGCCAAGAGCTATCTACTTGACTTAGATGTTACGAGGCTTGCAACCATGACAAAAGTAACAGGAACCCTTATAGTGCTGTATATGAGGTAAATTTATGCTTCTTAACATGAAATTCAATGATATTTATGCATGTTTATCCCAAATTCAGAACCTTTCTTGGTTATATATTAGTATGTCATACGTGCATGTTTCTGTTGCTGTTGATGTTGCTGTAGGTACTTGCATGATGTACTTAAAGAATCCAAAATGCTAGACATGGTTGGTTTCATTGACCCAGCATTGATTGGTGAGAAAGGGTGTGGGAGTGCAACAATGAGGTCCCGAAGTATAAAAGATCGCCTGATAAGTGCTTCTCCAAATCAGATTTTCTTGTTGCCTTACAATGCATTGTATGTGTTTGCTTAAACTAAGCCTTTGTTATTCATATGATAGATTGCCGCTATTACATGCACATGGATATTTCCCTAAAATAATTTTAATGAATTATAGTGTTCATTGGATGTTGACTGTGATCAATCCGGACAATGAGACTGTCTATTTTATGGATCCATTGAGAAGACGCCTTCCGGGCGAAGAATGGAAAGATATTGTTGACACGTAAGATATTGCTTAATGATTGTTTATATATTGTCAGTCCTTTCTAATGTTGGTCAGCAGAGAGCTTATATATTGTTGGTTCTTATGTTGGTATGCTTTTATATAGTGATATATCAATGTTTAAAGGGGAATGCAACAAGAAAGGACGGAGCTCTATTCAATGGAAGAACATGGCAGTAAGTAGTGTTCGACATAGTTATTTCCTTTTGAATAATGATTCAGTCAATAATTATAGTAGTATATGTATGTTGTTGAATGATGGTGAGTGCTGTCTATTTTTTAGGGTATTCCATCACAGCCAAACGACAAACAGTGTGGCTATTTTGTGATGAGATATATGAGGGATATCATCCATGATACAAACTTGTCATTTGCAGATAAGGTAACTGCATGAAACTTCTTAATTTGGATGTTTGCTATTAGTTTTTCAAAATAGTTTTGTTTTAGTTCATCAGATGGCATTTATTTCATTGTTATTTTCAAACTATTACAGTGGGCTAGGAGAGCCAACCATGTTTATGGTCAAGTGGAAATTGATGAAGTGCGTAATGAGCTTGCAAGTTATGTGTTGAAGAACATCCTCAAGCTGTAATGTATGCAATTGCTCATGCCCTAGAAGCTGTGAAGTGAAATAGGCTAGAAATGTATTTTTGTGCTCCAAAGTGACAATTTAAAGTGCATTTCTTCACTTATTTTGCTAGTGGAGTAGTATAGATGTGCTCCATATTTTGGTGTTGGCATGGAGTAATACAGTGCTCCTTTTTGGCAATATTGTGTAATACATTTCAGTATAATTATGTGGATTATAACAATATTAGTTATATATTGGTCATTACTGTTCATATGGTAATTTTTGATTTCATTTTCTGCTGTGCGTACACAATGTTCACAACAGGCATACAATAAAAACTGTTGTGTGAGACTAATATTGATCACAGATGCAATCAATGTTTTAGTTGTGTGAATAACAGTCACACAACAGTTATAAAAAAAAAAAAAAAAAAAAAAAGACTTCTGAATCACAATCACACAACAGTTATAACAAAAAAAATGACTTCTGAATCATAGTCACACAACGGGTTCTTAAGTTGCCCGTCGTCTGAGTGATGTTCACACGACAGTTAATGATGTCGACCAGCTATCGACAGCCTGTCGACATGCTATCGACATGGATGCCGAGTTCTTCAGACGACAGTTCTCTAAATCATGTTTCATCAGACAGTAGCGAGATATACGACAGTCAGCTCCGCATCAGACGACAGTTTTTAGCCGTCGTCTGATTCAATTTTTGTACTAGTGGTAAATTTTCTTTCTACAGGTTTTGGGTTGTCCACTTTAAGGGAAGTTCTGCCAAATTTTTGGAAAAATTTCTTCTAAGGTGGGCCCCGCAGGTCCACTTCGGATTTCAGAGTGAAATCCGGGGCGGGTCCTGTTAGCTACTGTTTTGGGAGAGAATACTAACCGATCAATCGGAGGATTGCAAACATCTCTTGAGCAACTGAACCAAACAATGGCGGCTATGGTGAATGGTCAGAACACTTTGCAAACCTTGCTGATACAAAATCAACAAGGCCAACTCAACCAAGCATTTCAACCTCCATGGCAGCAAGCTCATGCTTATGTTCCATAGCCACTAGCTTAGTTTCCTATTGGTGGACAGCCGTTTCAAGCTCAACCCCAATTTGGAATGGCCAATAATTACCTGCAACAGCCAATAAATAACAACAACGGTTTAGGAGGACAAAATCCACCTAGGAATGGGTTAACAGTCGAAGAAATAAGGAGAATCTGTGAAGAAACTGTAGGGCCGGCTCCTAGAAGAACGGCCAGGCCGAGATACACCAAACCATATCCGGAAAGGGTTGAAAACAGAGACTATCCGAGGGGATTCAAATTTCCCGACTTTCCTTTATTCAGTGGAGATGATTACCAATCAACTATAGCACATATTTCCCGGTTCACCGCGCGATGTGCTGAGCATTCTAGAGATGACGATTTGAAGTTGAAGTGGTTTGAGAACTTACTGACCGGCCCTGCTCATGCTTGGTATGTCAACTTGGCTCCTAATTCTATTCAAAACTGGGCCGACATGGAAAGAGCTTTCCATGAGCAATTCTACAGAGCCGAACCAGAAGTCACAATCGCTGATTTAGCAAAAATGTATCAAGCAGCACATGAGTCGGCCCAAGATTTCTTGGATAGATTTAAGGCCGCAAGAAACAAGTGCAGAGTTAATTTGGGGGAGCTAGAATTTGTCCTGATAGCTCAACAAGGTCTAAATTACGAGTTGCGCAAGAAATATGAGGGAGTTGATATTAGAGACATCTTTGAATTAACCACTAGCGTGGCTAGATATGAGGCAATCATTAGAGAAGAGACTCAAGCCAGATCAGCCTCAAAGGGAACTTATTATAAGAACCCTACTGTTCATGTTGTGGGGGCCAATTTCCAAGGTTTGAAGGTCGAGGAAGAATATTCGGCCGAGATCAATGCTGCCGAACTATTTGTAAACAAGCCAGTGGTTTGTAAAGCCCCTGCAAAGCCAACAAACCCAATCAAGGATAAAGCTCAGCCAATAACCTACCATACCAAAGATGGCACACCTTTAAGATTGACACCTGCTCGCACTTACACTTTTGATATCACAATGGCTGACGTAATTTTTGATCAACTTCTTGCTGAGAAAGTAATTAAATTGCCAAACTGCCATGTTATACCTAAGGCCGATGAAACTAGAAATAAGTCTTATTGTAAATTTCACAATTCTTGGAAGCATTCTACTAACAATTGTGTGGTTTACCGTGATGCTTTGCAGGATCTCATCGAAAAAGGAAAGCTGAAGTTTCCAGAGACGAGCAAACCAGCTCAGCTTGTCGATACCGACCCTTTTCCAGTCAACATGGTGTACGTCAACTTCCCAAGAGGTCACAGGAGGAATTGGCCAAATATGAACTTGTCTGATCCTAGGGCCCGAAGGAGGTATTGTTTCGTGACCAGAGAAGGGAGCCAGTTTATGATAGTCAGGATGAGGATGCATACGATATGACAATGCCACCGGCTTTGAAGGCCTCATCGTCATCTACTTCAAAAGTACCGCCGGCCAGTGCTGTGATTCTGTGCAGCCGTTGCAACTGTGAGGTAACCCTCAATAATCTTCTACAAATCAAGAACCAAGAGTTAGCTACTGATCAACAGGTAAAGCCTGGGTTAAAAGCCTCAACTAATTGTGAAGAAAGTAAGAAGAGAGACTCAGGAGGGAAACATGCTGGCAATGAATTGGGGACTCCCATGGCCAATTTGGCCGAGGATGAAGTACTTAAACTCTTTGGCCCTCACAATCCCAAGGGATATTATCAGGGACAACAAACTTCCCAAAGTGTGTTTAAGAGAATAAAGGAATCTGAAAACACCGGAAGCGGACGACTTTCGGTGAGGAGAAGGTTGACTTTTGAAGATGATGATCTTGAGGGAAATTTTGCTGATGGTTTCAATGGCCGACGACGATCAAGTTTTGACCAAGATGATTGATTTTATGACTAAGATTACTTAGCTAGAAATAGAGGCTGAAGACCTTATAGGACATATCGGCCACCAGTTACTCATGATAATAGGTGGTATGGCCGAGCGGCCAGAGATAAGCCATTTTCCCCTTTGACAAAAACTCAAAAGAGGCGTATGCAAAGGGAAGTGGCGGCCGCAAGGCAGCAAGGGTCAGAAGGGCAGGAAGTCAGACGCTCTACTGAAGCAGATAACAAAGAAGCCCCTATAATAAGAAAGGACTTTCATAAGGATTCAGGAGAACCTATGGAACTTGAGACCATCGGTGACCATTTTGAAAATGTCCTTAGCTTCCCAAAGCTACCCCCATCTGCGATTTACTGAAGGAGGGGTTAAGGTCTTCAAACATCTCAACCCTCCATTTAAGTTGGCTGAATTAGAAACAATGAGAAAGTTTCACCAGAAACATTCAGCCCTTGCAATTTATGGGCTTCCAAGGAGTCAAGACTATATTCTCAATACAATAGTAGCAAATTCTGATGCCGATCATGCTCTGATTCAGTAGGGTTTCCATAGCCGATTCATTACACCTGGTTTAAAAGCTTTGTATCAAGCACATTGCAAAGGAATCCAAAAGAAGGATATAGTCGCTCAAATTCCAGTTTCAGAAGCTGACTTTCATTTCCTTAGATGTTTTCATAGAAGTCACTCGGGTGAGGAAACTTATGGAATAACGCCAGAAGAGGTCCAGCTCGCAAGGGAACTTGATGATTATTTAGAAAAGAAAGACTTCGCAACTGAAGAGCAAGCGAAAGCCGATGCCAAAGCTAAGGATATTGAACAACAGAAGGAAGTACAGAAGGCGGCTATGGATAAGACGCCAAATGGAAAATTCCCTACCATAAGAGTACTGAAAGGACAGGATCCGCCGTTCTCAAATCAAGATCTGGGGATGATGAAAAAATATCATAGGATGTATTCAGCATTGGCCACTTATGGCCTAACTGAGGAGGAAAGCGCGATGATGAAAATGTTGGAAAAGGATCTGTCTTCAGAGTCATACCTCATCACTGAAGATTCTAGCATTGGCTTAAAAATCAGTTATCAGGCAATGATGGAGAATTGTAAGCTAGAAGCCAATACTGATAACTTACCTATTTCTGATGCTGACCTGACTTACCTCCACACCTACCATAAACAACATCCAGCTGCTGAGATTTATGGATTCACATCGACCGAGAGCAAATTACTAGATAATTTGTCCAAATACTTGCGGGCTCGTGCAATCGAGTGGCAAGTAGAGACAGAGAAGGCATCCACCAAGCTGACAACTAGGGCCATCGAAGAATTGAAGAAAGAACAAGCCAGTCTTAATCAGCAGTTGAAGGATGAAGAAATGGTAGAAGGTGCTGCCACGAACAATGGTAAGCAAGACGATTATGGTGACGAGGGTGATGAGGAAGACGATTATGGGGAAGAAGAGGAACAAGGTGACTATGATAATGAGACTGGACTCGACTACGACATTGGGGATGACACAGCTTTGGACATAGAAACCTTATCTCCATTTTATAAGGGCGAGGCCGCCTTTGGAAAAGGAGAAGGTATACAATGGACATCAACATGGTTTATGTCCTACCTTCAGAACTCAAAGCTCAACCAGGTCAGTCAAATGAACTGATCGGCGACTTTGTTGCCGATCAACAACCTCAATTTGAGATTGATGAAGTCATTGCCCAGTTGAAGGATGAAGACGGCCGTGTGGTACTCACAAAACCAACGGCCAAAATGGCTCAACATTTGAAGCCGTTATACATCAAGGCTTACATAGAGGGATATCTAATAACGAAAGTTTTGGTGGACAATGGTGCAGCAGTCAATGTGTTACCTACAGCCGTTATGAAGAAATTACGCAGAACTGAATCCGATTTGCTACCTTCGGACATTACAGTGAGCAACTTCTCTGGAGATAAGAGTAGGCCACGAGGTATCCTCCCCCTCGATGTCATTGTGGGCGAAAAGACAAACATGACGGCTTTCTTCGTGGTCGATTCATCTGCTCATTACAATGCATTGCTTGGCCGCGATTGGATTCACCAGAACATGTGTGTACCTTCTTCCCTGCATCAAGTTTTGATCTTCTGGCATGGCGACAAAATTGAGGTCATTCCAGCAGATAATAATCCATTTCAAGCATCCACCAATATAGTAGAAGCAAGGTTTTATGAAGACGATATTGGTTATTTCACTTTCAGTGGACGAGATAGCAAGGGTCGACCTACCCAAGTTACGGCCCAGAAAATTTTCAACCTAGGGAGTGAGGATATTTTGCAAGATGCAGAGCGTCCAACCCTGGTTGACCTCTTCAAGGATAATATCAATGTCTAGAGACCCAAGGTCTCTAGAAAGAAAGCCGCAGTCCGATCTATTTTAGGACGTTTGCTGGCCTATTGGGCCGACAGGACTACCAAGTCTAACTCGGCCATCAACTTAATGGAATATATTACAGAACAACAGGAAGAAGAACTGCAGTTGGAAGATATCAGCCCAGCCCCGGCCGAATTAGAAGATACCGAAGTCGAAACTCAAGATCCTGTAGACCAAATCAACTTGGGAGATGAAGATAACCCTCGGCTGATCTCTATCAGTAGACTTCTCGATCCAGAACTGCGAGCAGTGATGGAGGCTTTATTACGAGAATATAAGGATTGTTTTGCATGGGAGTACCATGAGATGCCCCGGCTCGATAGAAGCTTAGTAGAACATGTATTACCTCTTAGAGATGATTGTAAACCTTACAAACAAGCTCCTCGGCGATGTTCCGCCGAGGTACAAATTGAAATGAAAGAGGAAATTGAACGATTACTACATGCTAAATTTATTAGACCTGCTAGATATGTGGAATGGGTTTCCAACGCTGTCCCTGTAAGAAAGAAAAATGGCATGATGAGAGTATGCGTTGACTTCAGAAACTTAAATTTAGCAACTCCAAAAGATGAATATCCTATGCCAATGGCCGATCTCTTAATTGATGGAGCGGCCAAACATGAAATATTATCTTTCATGGATGGTCATGCCGGCTATAATCAAATATTTGTAGCCGAAGAAGATGTCCATAAAACCGCCTTCAGATGCCCAGGCTTTGTTGGAACCTTTGAATGGGTAGTGATGCCTTTCGGCTTAAAGAATGCCGGAGCAACTTACCAGAGGGCCATGAATGCCATTTTTCACGATTTAATTGGCAAAACCGTAGAGGTGTACATAGATGACGTGGTTGTTAAATCAAAAACCCGATCAGAACATCTAGCCGATCTTAAGCAAACATTCAAACGTATGCGAAAACATAAACTTAAAATGAACCCCAAAAAGTGTGTTTTCGGAGTATCAGCGGGGAATTTTCTAGGTTTTCTCATTCACCAGCGGGGAATTGAGGTCGACAAGAATAAGGCTAAAGCCATTATCGATGCACCCGCCCCTTCTAACAAAAAGCATCTACAATCATTCCTTGGTCAAGTTAATTTTCTCAGACGATTCATCTCTAACTTGGCCGGTAAACTTCGGCCTTTCTCTTCTCTACTTAAGTTGAAAATTGGAGATGAATACAAGTGGGAGCCAGAGCACCAACAAGATTTTGACGAACTCAAGAAGTATTTAACACAACCCCCAGTGTTAGTGCCTCCACAGAAAGGAAAGCCGTTGAAGCTCTACATAGCGGCCACATCTGAATCGATTGGGAGCATGTTGGCTCAAGACAATGATCAAGGAAAAGAGCAAGCCATCCATTATTTGAGCAGAATCCTCACACCCGTTGAGATAAGATATTCGCCGAAAACTATGCCTCGTGCTCTACTTTTCGGCCATTAAATTACGACATTATATGTTACCATCAGTTGTTCATATAATTTCACAAACGGATTTAATTAAATATATGTTGACTCGGCCGATCATCAAAGGCCGAATTGGAAAATGGACAATGGCGCTTTCTGAATTTACTTTCAAATACGTGGCCTAGAAGTCAGTCAAAGGCCAGACATTGGCTCAATTTCTTGCTGACCACCCTTCTGTTGAAATTGAAGATATGGAGAACGTTGAAATAGATACTGCACAAGTCGGCCAGATGTATCACGAGCCTTGGCTACTATATTTTGATGGCTCAAGCACCAGTGACTCCGCAGGGGCAGGAATAGTGATTGAATCTCCAACCGGCCAAAAGCATCAATATGCCTTCAAACTGGACTTTAACTGCACAAACAACCAGGCCGAATATGAAGCCTTAATAATTGGACTGGAAGTATTAGAGGAACTTGGAGCAACAAGAGTTAAGGTGCTTGGGGACTCACTATTAGTCATCAATCAAATGCTCCAAGTTTTTAGATGTTCAAATCTCTCGTTGGCCACTTATTATGCCGCCGCATAACAATTGCTTAGTTGTTTTCATGATGTGGAATTTCACCATCTTCCGCGAGAACTCAATCGTGAAGCAAATGAAATGGCTCAAATTGCTTCCGGCGTCAGCATTCCAGCAGGCCAAACTAACAAAATCATCATAATTGAGAGAAAATCGTTGCCATCTTTGGCCGAGAGAGGTATGCCGGCCGATGTCTTTGAGTTAGACGTACCACTTGGTGATTGGAGATTTTACATAATCCAACACCTTTTGATGAAAACTGATGGCGGTGGGAGCCAAAAAATTAGAATGTTGTCTAGCAAGTTCACAATTAAAAATGGTGAACTGCTAAGGAAAAGTCCTGATGATGACCTTCTTCTTCGTTGCCTCGGCTCCGAAGATGCCCAGCTAGTAATGGCTGAAGTTCATGAGGGTATTTGCGGAGCACACCAGGCTGGGATAAAAATGAGATGGTTAATTAGGAGACATGGATACTACTGGCCAAAAAGACTGTATTGAGTATGCTCGAGGTTGTGCTCCTTGCCAACTTCACGGGTCCATTCAGAGAGTTCCTGCTTTCCCCATGAATCCAATCGTGAAGCCATGGCCTTTTCGGGGCTGGGCAATGGACATAATTGGCCAAATCTCTCCCCCATCTTCCAAACAGCACAGATGGATTCTGGTAGCCACAGATTACTTTACAAAATGGGTTGAGGCCGTTCCATTCACCTCCATCAGTAGTGCCGAGGTGATCAAATTCATTGAGAAAAACATCATTCACCGCTTCGGTATTCCAGAAACTATAACAACTGACCGAGGATCGGTATTCATAGTTGAAGCCGTCATCAAACGGATGGCCGAGTATAAGATTACAATGCAGCTATCGACACCCTATTATGCTCAGGATAATGGACAGGCTGAGGCCACAAACAAGGTCCTCATCCAAATTGTGGAAAAGATGATTCAGGAAAATCCGCGTGATTGGCACAATCTTCTATCAGAAACTTTATGGGCTTATCGGACCTCCAAACGCTCGGCTACAGGGACAACTCCCTTTGCTTTGACTTATGGACATGATGCAATTTTACCGATGGAAATGACAGTCAGATCATTGAGAGTCGCAATGAAAAATAATCTCACAGCCGACGAATATAGTCAGGCAATGTTGCAAGAACTAGAAGATCTTGACCAGGCGCGGTTGGATGCATATGATCGGCTTCAAACTCAAAAGAATGCCGTCGCTCGTGCTTACAATAAAAAGACCAGATACAAGAGTTTTGGGGAAGGCGAGTTGGTTTGGAAAGCAGTGTTACCCATCGGCACGAAGGATCCCAGATTTGGAAAATGGTCACCAAATTGGGAGGGTCCGTTTATTATTGACAAAGTTCTCGGCAAAGGAGCATATCATTTGCGAGATAAAGATGGCGAACGACACGCAATGCCCATTAATGGCCAATACCTTAAGAAATATTATCCCACAATGTGGGAAGCACGAGCTGCTGAATAATGGTGCAACCAAAAGATGGCCACTAGTTTATAATGTATATATGTTTAGGCCATCTTGATTCTGGCCGATGCAATTAAGCTGAAAAGATTATTTTTATCAGATTTCCAGTTTGTTTGCTTGACCATTATACTTCACTTGTATTTACTACTACAAGATATTATCTATCCATGACCCAACGATGTTTATGATAATCTACCGGCAAGCAAATAATTAATTAAGTTTTTCATTGGCCCATAACTTTCAAATGTTTACAAAAACCGGCCAACGGCCGACAAAAGAGCCACATACATCAATCATCATTACTCGGCTAATAAAGCTTTAAGAGCTCCCAAGGTACAACTAGTGTCTTGAAGGTCACTCTCAAGTTGCATACACCTAGGCTCGGAATTTTTCAATTCGGCCTCTATTTTTTTCAGTTGTCCTTGGCTTTGGAAACACTGCTTACTCCTTTGAAGGAGCTTTTCCCCCACTTCTTGTCTCTCTTGTTTCAAGGATGCCAATTGTCTTTCCAACTCATTTATCTTGCCTTCAAGAGACTCCACAACCCGTTTTTGTTCCATACACCACCCAAACTCGGGAACCAAGGCTTTCTTCATTTGCTCACAAGCCAAGATTTGTTGTCTCCTTTTTTCTATTTCTTGGTATGAACCAGCTACACGGGATATTTGTTGGGTCAACACTTCTAGCTTCTCACCAATGAGAGCTACCTTGGGAGGGGCAAAGTATTTGGCTCCAAGTAACAAGTCCATGGCCACTTTCACTTTTGATAGTTGGCCTGTTTCCACAAATTCTTTTAATGGCTGCGCTAACGTTTCCTTTACCACCTTCAGAGCCCTATCAACTTCCTCCCTTGATGTCAATTGCGCGGTTGGTAACTGCGAAATGGCCGAGCAGCATTCTGGTTGGATTAGAGCATCGGCCGAAAATGCCCTCATGAAAGCCTGAAGTTCGGCTTCAAACCCTTGATTACCTTCCTACAATGTCAACCACTAACAATCAGTTCTTTAGCATAATAGAAGGGAAGTAATCACAAAACATGTTTGGTGCATACTTACTAGTTCATTAGCCAACACCAGGTGTTGCTCACTAAGCGACGAGGAGGGAATACTGGCTTGCGTTGAAGTTTGGGTGAGCACAAGTGTCTCTTCCATATTCATTGTCACAACTTCGCTTTCAGCCATTCTTTCAAGAGAAATTATCTCCCCCACAGGTTCGTCACTACTCGGGTGGCCATCTTTATCAATGGTTAGTTCCACGGATTCCTCTATTTCACTAGGAATGGCATTTTGGACGTTGGCCTTCTGCAAATTCATCATATAAAGTATGTCATATTTATGCTCAAGCTAATAGCCAATTCTTCACTCTGGTGCTGTGTCATACCTTGAATGCCTCTAGGCAACTTCGTTTGGACACGCACAATTGTTCTTCGCTCTCAGAGGATTGCTCGTTTTGTTTCGCTGGAGGAGATTGAGACGTCGAAGACAGGGTGGCACCATCTGTTATTCAAAGGAGACAAAACAGAAATGCCATTAGCCATCGGCCATGATTCCTTACATAATGGCCGACTGCAATTCAAATTGATTTCGGCCTACCTTTGGCCGCCTCAGTGGCCGCACTATGGATGGCCTTTCTCTTTGTGCTCCCTTTAGCACACTTCTTCAAAGACTCTTGGCCGCCTACAATCAACAAACCCCAAGCTAGTGAACTGTACATACATGTACATTTGCAAACATAATTAGCTATAATGGGCCACGCCCATTGTACCGCCGAAGGTACTAATTCCAACTAAAGGAATGACACGCAGACACACCGCCAGGCAGGCTACAGCCTCAGCGTCGGACCATCTCCAGATCACCGTCGACGCGCCGCCACGCGCCACGTCAAGATGGCATCAGAGGCTTCTGAAACTGGGAACTGAAGCATATCAGTCCCACATCGAAAACAAAGAGAAGATCAACCTCTTCCTCACCTATAAAAGGTTCTCTCCTCTCTCCTCATTAATTACGCATTCAATACTCATCTAGTATTACTCTGTCAACACAAGTACATTGACTAACTTAGGCATCGGAGAGCAGAAGACCGCCCGGCGCGGTCTCCCTCTGACGTCCGTTGTATTTCACTTGACAGGTAACGGAAGCTTCGAGAACAACACAAGTACCGATCCGCCCACCGGATCAACGTTAGCTAGGGTCCAGCTACCGCTGGACTTTCAGATATCAACATGAACAAACTAACAACATGTGCATAAATGAAAGTACACTTGGGGGGGGGGGCAACAACTTACTTATAGTTGGGATTGCTCTAGCAACTTTGCTTGTTATTTTACCACGCCTTACAGCTTTCGGCTTCTCTTGTGCCCATGGATTTCCTGCAAAAGCCGATCGCCTAGCCGGCACCAACCCATCTTTAAAGCGGCTACCTACTCGTTTCGCCCACCACTCTCTGAACTAGGAGGAACTCTTGCTAGGTGCTACTCTTGTCTTCATGGGAAAGCTCATGTTGTACACAAACGCCTTGTTATTCTGCTCAATGTCGTCCTTGTTGGAGAAAACGGCTCGCAATGAACTATATCAGTTTGATGATTCTGGCACCGGAGCCGGTATAGCTTGTTAATATCCCATCTGACGACTGAAATAGGATGGTGAATATAACTCCACTCCACACTTGAGTGTTTTACCAGACAAGGCACCCCAGAAGAGATCCCTCATACCTATTGCACTCTTCCAAGCTGAACACGCAGTCTCCCATCTCGTCTCACGTTCTGAGGCGTGTTGGCTGATATCCATTGCAAGGTAGGGTGGATACTTCCTACTGAAACAAACGGCAAACTGTTCTGCAGAAAACTCTGGACACTTGAACAACACCTCAAAACACTCTTCTGCCGAATGAGGAAGTAAATCAAGAAGAGCCAATTGTTGTCCAAGAGTGGTGTCTACAGCCAATGCTAAACCCGGCTGTCTGAAAGAGGGAAAGTAAGTGTGCAACCACAACTGAAAGATCCACAATGGCCCAGACCAATTTGGATTCAGTCCTTCGGTCACACAATGGTGAAGACATCTGTATAAGTGGGCAAGCACAAATGGACCAAGAGCTAATGGCTGATCGCTCTCTTGTACTTCTTTACTTGCTAATGCTTCAGCCAACTTGTAGTACTCCACATTCACTTTTTTAGAAGTTGTGCACACTAAGTACTTACATATCCACAAGGCAAGAAACGCAGCATGCTCTACATGAGTTACTTCCATTGTCTCCTGCTGGCTTTCCTCTTTCTCTTCTGGACTGCCAATACTATCAAGTGACTTATTTCCCAAGCCGCTGTTAAACACCTCAATCCATGTATTATAATTGGCAACAGCTGGTCTGCCCTTACTTTGATCTCTTAGCTCACCACCAAGATCAATGTCAAACTTTCCTTCTGCAAATACAATGTCCACCACTTGCCTATGTGGAGGAAGGCCTATAATGGCCGCTATATCAATCAAGGTCGGACTAAGTGCACCAAAATGAAGCTCCAGAGAGTTTGTTTGAGAACTCCAAAAACACTAGCGGCAGCCAGCAAGGAGCGGTCACAAGGAATAGTAATGGTGGACAGCTTGATGGCGTCATAGATCCCAAGTCGTTTCCATATTTCCCCAAATCGCTTCTCGACTCGTTCTACCCACGGAGTCCAGTTGGCCGTTTCACCAGGCCATTTTCCTGGTTTTGTTCCCCATGCTCCCCATGCTTTTCCTTCACTGAAATAGCTAGAATCATCCACTTCATGCTGGCTCAAAACATTTTCCACATCAGCCGGTATATCACTCTGGAAACTTGGGCCAAGTTGACGTACCCCACCTTCATTCGGGACTCGTTGTGTTATTCTATTCATGAAGGCCGAGGCATTCTTTTCAGTGGCTTGACTTAGTGCTTCCGCCAATGCAAATGAACGTTTGGTGATACTTTTTTGTTTGCCTTCATAATTGTCTTCTCCGGTCCCTTTCGAAGCCATTGCTTGGACAACCAAGTCCTACATGATATAGAGCATAATTGGTTAGCACACCATGTTTCTCAGAGTAAACCAAGTTTCTCGTTATTCGGTGCTATTCGCCGAAAGCCACGAAACTTGGGGGGGGGGGGCAAAAGCATATTACATGCATATGAGCCAAGACATTCTCGACATATAAAATATATATATATATATATATATATGGCCAATTGCACATGGAAAAGACCCGCTGCCCGAGGTTTATCAAATAAACTTGTTGAAGGTTTATCAATTAGATTAATAGCACATAATTATATGAGTGGGCAAAATCATTGCTGCAAGATCGTGCTATTAATTATATGAAAGGCCAATTTCTGAGACTACAACATATATAGGGGATCTATAATTGCAATTGCAATTAATTGACAGCAATTGCATCAAGATAAAGCTGGGACAATTGACATGAACCAAAACATATATTAATTGCATGTGGTGGGGACCGGTTGCTAACTAATGCTGCAACAATTAAGTCATATAATTGCTGTCAATGCAGCATATATTAATAGTGATCTGGGATAGTCTCTGGTAACAATTAGCTCCGAGCAACAAAACATATAATTGCTGCAATTAATTAGCTCATATAATTGCTGCAACAATTATTGTCCCCACCACATGTGGTGATTGAAAGTAACAGACTATCCTAGTTAGCTCATATCATTGCTGCAACAATTAGCTCATATAATTGCTGTCAATGCAGCACATATTAATTGATAGCTTGAGTTGATGCTTTTGTCCATAAACAGAATGAATAGGATGCCAAGTTGAAAGAAAAATAGAGTGGATCAATCTGTGCCACAAGCAATTATGAGCCAAAGCAATTAAGCAATATGAAAAGCATAATTAATAGCTAGCCCACAAATAGGGGGGATCAATCTTGGCGGCAACATGCCAATGGACTGGCACCATCCACAATTGCTTTAATTAAATATAAATATGGAAGAGTTAGAGGGTCTTGAATGATAAGGTCAGAATTTTCTTTTTGACTAATGCAAATCTGGGAACATGATTGTTGATATCTGAAAGTCCAGCGGTAGCTGGACCCTAGCTAACGTTGATCCGGTGGGCGGATCGGTACTTGTGTTGTTCTCGAAGCTTCCGTTACCTGTCAAGTGAAATACAACGGACGTCAGAGGGAGACCGCGCCGGGCGGTCTTCTGCTCTCCGATGCCTAAGTTAGTCAATGTACTTGTGTTGACAGAGTAACAGTAGATGAGTATTGAATGCGTAATTAATGAGGAGAGAGGAGAGAACCTTTTATAGGTGAGGAAGAGGTTGATCTTCTCTTTGTTTTCGATGTGGGACTGACATGCTTCAGTTCCCAGTTTCAGAAGCCTCTGATGCCATCTTGGCGTGGTGCTTGGCGGCGCGTCGACGGTGATCTGGAGATGGTCCGACGCTGAGGCTGTAGCAGCCTGCCTGGCGGTGTGTCTGCGTGTCATTCCTTTAGTTGGAATTAGTACCTTCGGCGGTACAATGGGCGTGGCCCATTATAGCTAATTATGTTTGCAAATGTACATGTATGTACAAGTCCCCCAAGTCCCCAGTCAAGGAGGGCAATCTTGGTTGGGGAGTTGTTCGGCGGTTTGAAGCGTTTTCTTCCGCTAGACTTGCAAGAGCATAATTAGCGTCAGTGCGTTGTCAACCGTTGGTTTTACTGAGCAAACGCTTTATACCCTTTCGGGTGGGCCCCTGCTGGGCCCCCCAGGGAGTCCCCCACTCCCCGGCGAAGATAGACCTCTGGATGGTCGGCAAGTTGTTTGTTGAGGGGGAGCTGCACGGAGCAGAGGGTGTTGGGTAGCGAGCCCAATGTTTAGCACCCAGATGACGGGGGTCAACCTGCCTGATCAGGGCCGTCGTAGACTGTTGACTAGTCCCCATGTCCCGTAGGGACGGTCTGACGGTAACGCTGCGTGGCGGTCGTTGTTAGAGAGGCGTAGCCTCGGGATACGCGTTTTGGCGGATATCCCCCCGCTAAATGTAGCAGGAAGCAATGTCCGGCTGACGTGCCTGGCGGTATTTTGTTTGAACGATACTGCGTCTAAATAAAGCACGCAGTTTGCAAGATGAAAGTGGGTTCCACCATAGGTGTACAGCGGAAGATACCCAGCTTGCAGGACGGTATAGCGAGAAGTTCCGCTGGTGGGGTTTCGCTCAGCGGAGACTTCGTGTCTTGGCAGATAACCAGTGAGAAGTTCCGCTGGCGGGGTTTCGCTCAGCGGATACCTCATCACTCGGAAGATGACCAGTGAGAAGTTTCGCTGGCGGGGTTTCGCTCAGCGGATACCTCATCACTCGGAAGATGACCAGTGAGAAGTTCCGCTGGCGGGGTTTCGCTCAGCGGAGACTTCATCACTCCGAAGGTAACCAGTGAGAAATTCTACTGGCGGGATTTCGCTCAGCGGAGACTTCAGGCGGTATTGTGAAGTCGTCCCCATGGTGGTTAACACGCGTCGAACCCATAGAGGGTTAGCGTGCATAGGCTTGTCTCCTAAGCCTGTCCGTCTTCTTTCATTTAATGACAGTAAATGTGGGTTTCGTAACCGAGGTGACGCCTCGGGTACTCTGGAGAGTGAGTAGAGGGTTACGACACGTGTACGGCTGGTATGTGATGTCGTTATGGAGCGGACGGCTTAGGACGCGTTGATGTTGACATAAAAGGGGGGGGATCCTTGAGAGATTTCATCACTCTGAAAATTTGAAAACCTAGTCATCGTCTTCAAGCTCCGTTTGTCCGAGACCGAAGAAAGAGTTTGCCGAAGCTTGCCGAAGAGACGACGATCGCAGCCCCCTAAGATTACCGTGCACCACCGTGTCGTAGACTTCATCACCGAGGTTGGTACCTGGATTCCTCCTCTTTTATTTTTGTTTTAGTGGGTTTGCTATTTTCTGGGTCTTGTTTTTGTCTTTTTTGGAATGATTGCTGGTTTTGTTGGGCATGTTCTGAGGTGTAAAATGAGATTTTAGGGGGGGGGGGCCAGTTGAATTGCGGTTGGCAAAGCGTTAGTGCTTAGGGATTTAGATGGCCGAATCTGGGTTGAGTGCGTTTGTTCGTATTTTGGCATTTTCTGGGTTTTTGTTCTTGATGTCCTTGGCTATAACTGATGTGAGAATAGGGTAGATCTGTGTTTGTGCTAACTGATGTGGGTTTTAGGGTTTGGGATGGCTAAAGTCATAAAGATTTCGAGCAGTGAGGATTCCGGGTCTGACGTGTCGTTCAGCGCGACGGATAGGATTTTTATTGATTCGTTGCGTCCGTCTGCCCATGCAGGAACCTCACTGCCAGAACCGCTAGAAGTTGAGCCACTCCAGACTATCCCCTGGGAAGTAGCTATGGGTCGTGGTTCGCGTCCAGAAAGCTCAATGGCGGGTGAGGCCGCTGCTGCCAAAGCTAGGCGCGAAGAGCGTTTGGCGAGCAACAGTGCTGCCAGCGGCTCCGCTGGAGAAGGAGAAGTAGCGGGGCAAAATGCTGAGTCGGCGTGGTTCCTCTCGGATGGCACCGCCGTCGACGAGGCAGGAGGGCGGATGGACGCCGCCGGTGTAAACCGAATGAAGCAGACGTTTCGGTTGCCGGGCTCCGTGAAGCTGCGCCCGCCGACAGCGGATGAGAAGGCCTCGATTCTCCCGGCGGGACTTGCTGCCGTTCACGAGGCGATATTCCACCAAGGAGTGACATTCCCGCGGGTGCCAAATCTCCAAATCCTAGTGTGCGAATTTGGCCTTGCCTTTGGTCAGATTTGCCCCAACATGTGGCGGTTGATGTTGGCCATGAGCTCACTCTGGCGGTTGTCCGGGTGCGAGGGGCCTACTGTGGCGGAAGTGCTTCACTTCTACGAGCTGGTGTATGTGAAGCTCCGAGGTTGCAAGGGGCAAGTGAACTTGAGCCGCCGGCAGGGAGCGCCCAAGCTGATCGAGAATCTAAGGGACTCAATGTCCTACTGGCGGGGGACCTTCTGTGTCGCCACAGAGGGTTGGGAGTATCACGCCAGGTCGAACGAGGAAGGGCCGACATTTAGGATTAAGTCGGAGTTCCAACCCATTCGAGGTTGGTAACCGATTTCCGCTGAACGTAGTTGACGGGTTTACGTATTTGCACTTGTATTGTCACTAACGATTACCGTTTTTGTGCAGCGGGAATGCGGTACATGCTAACGCGCGAAGAAGAGTGCCGCATAGCGAGGATCAGAGGTTGCTGGCGGAACCGCAACCTGCTAGATTTCCGACTTCTGACCGGTTGGGAGTTGCTGGTCGACCAGCGGCTAACGCGTTCCATTGGTGAAAAATCTCCGCCAGACCGTTTTCTCCCTTTTTTTTTTGTAAGTGTGATCTGGACTGACTAAAAATATTTTTTTTTTTTTTTAGAAACTCCGCCGGGTAATAAATCAAGTCGCGACGCTTTCGAAAAGGCCATGGACCGCGCGGAGATAAACGACTTTCTGGAGGCCATGTATGCCGAGGGGCTGGCGGCTCAGCAGACGCTGGTGAACCCCGAGACACTGGCACTGAGTCAGTCCGAGGTTCCTGTGGTGCTGCCTATGCCCCATCACTCCCATCTTGGTGAGGATGGTCTGCCGGTAGTGCAGACGGGGACCCAAACGGCTGGCGGGGAGAGGGGAAGCGTTGCGGCTGGGCAACAGAAGGAGCGGATGCCTGCTCAGAGGCGTGGTCCTCAAAAGGGGAAGGTGGTGCAACCGGAGGAGCCGCCAGTGAGGGTGACAAGGACCGCCGCCGGGAACCAAAGGGCGCTGGAGAACGCCGGTAGGTTGATTCTCCTGACGAGGAAGAGGAAGAGGAAGAGGAAGAGGAGGTTGAGGTAATCGGGGCCCGTCGACAGAAGAAGGCTCACCCAGCTCCTTCGAAAACTGTTGCGGTAGAGGGAGAGGCGCCCGCCATTAGTGATCTGGACTCGTTTGCCGAGTACGCTGCGTTCATGACAGATGGTGAGCGGGAGTTCCTCTTCCATCTATGCGAACGGCTAGGGTTCGGCGGCCTAGCGGGCATCTCGCGCCCCACGGCAATTGACCAATCGCTCTTCAGCTCGGCGTTTGGGAAAATATCAGCGGGACTGCACGACATGTTCGTGGCGGCGTCGAAGCGGCCCCTGATTGAGGCGGAGCTCAGGGATGAAATCCAAGGTCTCCAGATGGAGTTGGCGGAGGCGAAGGAGAAGCTGGCGGTGGCGGAGTTTAAGAAGGCAATGACCGAGTCGACGAAGGCTGGGGCCCGAGCAAATATAGACATGCTGAAGCGGAAGGGCGCCATTGACTTCGCCAAAGCGTCACAGCCCGACGCGCCGCCGGCTGAGAGTATCCCGCCGGAGACAGACGTGCCTGCCCCAGCCGGAGGTGCCTGCTCGGGCAGCAGAGAAAGTGGCGCTCATCCGGCGGAAGGGTCCCAGCAGACTCCCGACCCCACCCCGTCGGAGGTGTCACGTGCCGGATTCCTGGAGGCACACACCCGGGCGGATGGTACCATAGAGACTCCCAGTCCGACGGCGCGAGGGTCCGATCAAGTGAGTCGATCGATCGTGCCGCCGCCCGCCGAAGCAGCAAATGTCGAAGGCAACCCCTGAAGCCGGCCGAGGCCGCTGGAGACTTTCCTAGTTTTTTTTTTTGTTTTGTTTTGTGGCCGCTGAGTCACGACAGCTTGTAAAGAATATTGAAACTGAAATAAATTTCTGAATTGGTTTGCGATGATGTGTTTGCAAGTGCTAGTGTTTTGAGTTATATATATTTCTTCTGTCGATCAATGAAACATTAAAGGAATTAAGATTGGTCCAAGTGCACCACGTAGCGGACGAAGTCCGCCGACGATTGCTGGCGTTGCCAGTTGCCCTCAGTGCTAGACTTGGTAACAATGGTTTGAATAATTCCTCGTTTCATTGATAGCTGACGGATCAGTGTACAAAAGTGGGGTAGTACCCATTGGGTAGCTTCCCTTAGCTAAATGTTTGAACAAAAATTTAGCTAAGTCAAGATGCTCTTGGGTAGCGGTTTGACTATTTGTAGTAATACCGAAGGTGTTCAGTATTCCAAGGGTGGGTCGATGTGACGCCGTCTTTGTCCATTAGGTAGAAGGTGCCTGGGCTAACGACTTCCACAATTTTGTACGGGCCTTCCCATGTTGGGCGAAGTTTTGTTGGTGGCGGGATGACCTCCTTCTTGACCGAGTCCCCCAATTGGAGGTTCCGGGCCTTGACCCTGGCGTTGTAGAAACGCGATACCCGTTGTTTGTTTTGTAAATTGTGTAAATGGGCCTTGTGTCTTTTTTCCTCTAGGAGGTCCCTGTCCAAGTTGACGCCGTTGCTGTTGGTCTCTGGGCAGTAGCCGTTGACCCTAGCGTTAGGCTGAGTTACCTCAATAGGAAGGACAGCTTCTGTGCCGAACATCATACAAAAAGGAGTTTCGCCGGTGGCGGTAGTTGGAGTTGTCCGGATGGCCCATAGGACCTCTGGAAGTTTTTCCGCCCACAAACCCTTGGCGCCGTCGAGCTTCTTTTTTAGCAGCTTCTTGATTATCTTGTTTGCTGCTTCGACCTGGCCGTTGGTTTGGGGATGGGCGACAGATGCAAAACTTAACTTGGTGCCCAGGTTGGCGGCAAATGAGATGAGTTCCTTATTGTTGAACTGTGTGCCGTTGTCTGTAATGATTGTATGTGGGACGCCATAGCGGCAGTAGATATTCTTCCAAAGGAAGCGAATTACCTTTGCGGTAGTTATTGCTGTCAATGGCTCCGCTTCTACCCACTTACTGTTGTAGTCGATGGCGACAATGATGTACTTGAACTGGCCCTTGGCGGTTTGGAACTTTCCCATCAAATCAAGGCCCCACGTGGAATGAATCCATGGGCCGATGATGACTGATAGTAGTTCCGCCGGCGCGTGTGGGAGATCTGCAAACTGTTGGCATTTGTGGCAAGACCTCGAAATCCGCCGGGCGTCATCACCAAGCGTGGGCCAGAAGTAACCTTGTCGCATTGTGCGGTTAGCCAAGGATCTGGCGCCCGAGTGGTTTCCGCATTCCCCGCCATGGATTTCTGCTAGGACGACCTTTCCCTCCTCTGGGGTTAGACAGCGGAGGTTGGGATGGGTGAATCCCTGGCGGTAAAGCTTGCCGTCCTGGATGTTGTAGCGGGTTGCCCTGCGCTTGAGCTGTCTTGCGTGGACTTTATCTTCTGGCAATGTGCCGCTGCGCTTGTATGCAATGATTTCGTCCATCCAGCTGGGATTGACCTGAATGTTGAAAATCTCTGCCAGGGTCTTTGTGATACTTGGCTTGTCAAGGTATTCCACCCTTGTGTCCGTTGGACTCTGATGTGGTTGGGCGGTTGCCAATCTCGCCAGTGAATCAGCCTTAGCGTTCTTTTCCCTGAGGATTTGTGTGATGGAGTGAAATTTGAACTTTTTTAGCAAGGTTTTGACGTACCCCAAATATGCCGCTAACTGCTGGTCCTTGGTCTGGAAGCTGTCGTTGACCTGGTTAACGACTAGTTGTGAGTCGCTGAATATGTTGACGCTGTCAGCTCCTGAGTCAATGGCGAGGAGTAGACCGGCGACAAGTGCCTCATATTCCGCCATATTGTTTGAAGCTTTGAAGTTGAATTTCAACGCGTACTCCGCGTTCAGTCCCCCGGGTCCTATTAAGATGACTCCGGCGCCGCTGGCCTTGGCGCAAGCGGAGCCGTCCACATGCAGGTTCCAATCCGACTGTAGGGGAGTTGCCTCCTCACCGTTTACTATTTCTGTTCCGGGCTCTGTTTAGGTACCGGGTTCTGGCTGACGCTCAGTAAGTTCAGCGATGAAGTCCGCCACTGCCTGGCCCTTCATGGCGGTTCTTGGCTTGTACTCTATGTCGAATTCGCTGAGCTCAATGGCCCACTTACTGAGGCGCCCCGAGTGTTCAGGGTTCTGCATCACTTGCCTCAGCGGTTGATTGGTTAACACATGGATCGTGTGAGCCTGGAAGTACTGCCGGAGGTGTCTAGCGGCAACGATAAGTGCGAGGGCCAGTTGCTCCAACGGTGAATATCTTGTTTCTGCTCCGTTCATGCCTCTGCCGGCGTAGAACACTGGGAGCTCATCCTGGCCCTCCTGCCGGACAATGGCGCAACTTATCGCCGTTGCCGAGACCACTAGATAAATGAACAGTGTTTCTCCTTGCACAGGGACAGAAAGGAGAGGGACTGCCGCCAGGTATTCCTTTAGGCCCTGGAACGCCGCCTGACACTCTGGGTTCCAGTCAATGACCTTCTTGTGAGTTGTTTTGAGGAGTTTGAAGAATGGGGCACACCTATCAGTTAGTCGAGAGATGAATCGAGAAAGGGCGGTTAACTTGCCCTGGAGGCACTGGACGTCCACCTTATACTCGGGGTTCGCCAGGTTAAGGATGGCCTGTACCTTATCCGGGTTGGCCTCGATACCTCACTCGCTGACGATGTAACCGAGAAATTTGCTAGCGGTGACTGCAAAGAAACATTTTTCTGGGTTGAGGCGCATATCATAGGCCAGGAGGATGGTTACTATGATCTTGAGGTTTGCCACATGTCCACGGGCCTTTATGCTCTTAACTAGCATGTCGTCCACGTAGACCTCGATGATTTTGCCCAGATGCTCAGCGAATATGGCGTTCATCAACCGCTGGTAAGTAGCACCGGCGTTCTTCAGACCGAAAGGCATAACATTGTAGCAGTAGAGGCCTTTATCGGTGGTGAAGGTGGTGCATTCCTGGTCGCTGGGGTGCATCCTGATCTGATTGTATCCGGAGAAAGCGTCCATCATGCTGAGGAGCTCGTGTCCAGCAGTTGAATCGACTAACTGATCGATACGAGGTAGCGGGAAGCTATCCTTTGGGCATGCCTTGTTGAGATTTTTGAAGTCGACGCACATCCGCCACTTGCCGCTGGGCTTTTTTACCATTACCAAATTTGAGATCCACTGGGGATAGATGACTTGGCGGATGAACCCAATGTCCCGTAGTTTGGCGACCTCCTCTCCGATTGCCCGGTACTTTTCCTCATCAAAGGCCCTCCGCTTCTGCTTGATAGGGTAAAAGGAGGGTTTGATGGTCAGTTTATGAGTGATAATTTCAGGGGAGATACCTGGCATGTCCGCGTAGGACCATGCAAAGACGGCGGCGTTGTCACGCAGGAATTGGGTGAGTTCTGCCTCCACCTCTGGATCTAGTTGGGCACCTATGCGGATTGTCCGCTCAGGGTGTTCGTCTGAGATGCAGACAACCTTTAACGATGTGCCCGGGTTGACCGGCTCCTTCCTTACATATTTCTCCTCCTCATCCCTAGGATCCTTAAAGATGTTTGGTGGCGATGCCTCATTACCTACTGTCAGAATTTCATGGCGGCGCGTTGACTGCGTTATAGTCGTTGAATAACATTCTCGTGCCAGCTGCTGGCTTCCCCTCACACAGCCCGTGCCATTGGGTGTGGGGAACTTCATGAGAAGCATGTACCCGGCAATGATGCACTTGAGCTTGTTAAGCGCTGGTCGACCAATGATGGCATTGTATGAACTGACACAGTCGACGATAATGAACTCCATATGCACTTCCGCCATGCACGGACTAGTGCCAACAACCAAGCGCATGTAATCCGACTCTAGCGGTTGTGTGACGTCGCCAGAAAAGCTGAGCAGTGGCTCGTGATCCTAGAGTAGTTTTTTGTTTCGCTTGAGATGGTCGTAGCAACCGCTGAAGATAACGTTGACAGCGGATCCGCTATCCACTAAGATTCTCCCCACTGAGAATTTGCCAAGAATGGCATCGACCAAGAACGGGTCATCGTGGGGTAAATGCACTCCGCGTTCCTCCTCCTCTGAGAAGGTAATAGGTTCCCAGCCTGATCTTGGGAGTTTGGCGGATCTTTCGTAGCGGATGTTGCAGACTTCCTTCGGATGATTAGCGCGTGCATAGCGCTTTCTTGCCCTGTGGGACATGTTGGTGATTGGAGCACCGCCATCGATGGTGTTGATGCGGCCCAAGGTCTCGACGTTGGCAATTACTGGTGGTGGTTGGCGCACCCTGAACTGCTCCATCTTGCCGTCACGGTACAAGGTCTCAACGGCTGTTTTGAGAGCATTGCAGCTATTGGTATTGTGGCCGCTGTCCTCGTGGTATTTACACCACTTGCCGGTGTTCCTGGGTTTACCCGTTTTTGGGTACTTTGGAGGGGGTGGCGGTGGAATCTGATCCTTGCACTGATTATAGATATCTTCATATGAGGCCGTTATGACAGTGAAAACTGCATACCGCTACGAGGACTCCGCCTGCTTGTTGCGGTTATCTCCATGGGTTGGGCGGTTTCCCCTGTTGTAAGGCTGGTCTTTCTGCCGCTTGTTCTGGTGGTGGCCCTGCTGCCATTCCCTTTTCTTGTCAGTTGGTGGTGCTGGGGGGGTTTTGTTAGCGGTTTCCTGGTGACTGCAGGATGGTTGTGTTGACTTTGTTGGTGTTGCTGGTGGTGGTAGGGTTTCTCCATATGTGATGAATTCCGCCTAGGCGTGAATGACCGCCTCACTCATGACGTGGTCATACGTCGCATTGGGATGACTGTAATTGAGGTGATAGAGGAACGGTCCCTTGAGAAGTCCCTTCCTGAAGGCCGCTGATGCCATAGTTTTGTCTAGGTCGCGGCACTGAGACGCTGCCGCACGCCACCTTGTGACGAAGGCCTTCAGTGATTCGTCCTCCCCCTGCTTAACGCTGAACAGCTGACTTGTGTTGTGATGCCCGGCGGACAATAAGATGAAACGAGAGAGGAAAGCGTGTGATAGTGCATGGAATGAGCCGACAGAACCTGGCGGACATTCAAAGAACCAGTTCATTGCCTCGCCATCCAATGTTTCGCTGAACAAATGGCATAAGGTGGCGTCGTCGAAACCCTTGTTGTTGGTGACCTTCTTGAAGGTGTCCATGTGGACGAAGGGATCGGACATTCCGCCGTAGTGCGGCATCTTTGGGGTTTTTGCATATGCTGGTCTGACAGCCTGCAGAATTGCAGCGGAAAAGGGCCCGGGTCTGGAAGTGAAGAGCGGATTCCGAGTTGGTGCTGGGACGCCCGACTCCGCCCGGATCAATCTCTGCTCCAGTTGGTGCATCCTTTCCAATAGCTGGGCGGTCGCCTCGTCGGCGGAATCGGTCTGAATGATCCGCTGGGCTGGGCTGGCCTGCACCTCGGCATAGGCAGATTATCCTCTGTCCTCGCCCTGGTTTCTGAGCGGTTGGTGTGCGGGAGTGATTCCGCCTCCTGTTCTAACATTAGCTGAGGTATGGGCGGTGGTCCCATTCCCAACAACTCAGGTGGGTTCAGCGGTACCTGCATCTGTACGACCAGCCCTGATACCAATGTTCCGGTGCTGGGTCGACTACGCTTTGTGCTACGTGACTGCTAGCTCTGTGCTGGGCGGTCGGTGGCCGCCAGCGTCTTCTTTAGTTCCTCAAAACGTGTCATTAGTGTAGCCACCTGCCTTTGGGCTTCAGCCCTTTCCCTGCGCTCCTCCTCACGTTCTCTGTTTGCCTTGTGAAGATCCGCCAGTGCTAGCTCGTACATAGTGACGAGATCTTGGCCTGATGGGCGGCTGCTGCCTGGATTTGCCTCACCGCCGGGGTTGTGAATAGTGTGCGGTTAACGCCGATCGCGGGGTCGGAGGGTTGGGGGATGGCGGGCTGTTCTGCTTGCTCCTCCGCGTTTCCCCCGCTACCGTTAGTCATGGTGATTGTAGCGGGATGACCTTCTGTTCAAGGTTTCCCACAGACGGCGCCAATGTTGATATCTGAAAGTCCAGTGGTAGCTGGACCCTAGCTAACGTTGATCCGGTGGGCGGATCGGTACTTGCGTTGTTCTCAAAGCTTCCGTTACCTGTCAAGTGAAATACAACAGACGTCAGAGGTTGACCGCGCCGGGCGGTCTTCTGCTCTCCGATGCCTAAGTTAGTCAATGTACTTGTGTTGACAGAGTAACAGTAGATGAGTATTGAATGCGTAATTAATGAGGAGAGATGAGAGAACCTTTTATAGGTGAGGAAGAGGTTGATCTTCTCTTTGTTTTCGATGTGGGACTGACATGCTTCAGTTCCCAGTTTTAGAAGCCTCTGATGCCATCTTGGCGTGGCGCGTGGCGGCGCGTCGACGGTGATCTGGAGATGGTCCGACGCTGAGGCTGTAGCCTACCTGGCGGTGTGTCTGCATGTCATTCCTTTAGTTGGAATTAGTACCTTCGGCGGTACAATGGGCGTGGCCCATTATAGCTAATTATGTTTGCAAATGTACATGTATGTACAATGATTGATCCACTCATAATTACAAGCGTGAACTCATTTATTTAGTTCATGGGATGTACAGTAGATTTTCTGGGCAATTAGAAGCTCAAGAGCAGAAAACCAAAATTACATAATTAACTTTGAGAATTATGACTTCATGATTTGCCAAGTTCTACCCACTTTCAATTATGAACTTGTGAAACAAAGACAGAACAAATGCCGTACCTAAGGGTTGCTAGTTCTTGAGCAGACTTCAAATTGCAGATGAAAATACTTGAGGGATACCCAAATGGCTTGAGCAGATTTGAGTTTTCTATTTACACCTGCAATTTCGTTCAAATGAATGTGAACTCATTGAAATTTCCAGTCAACCAAATGGGTATAAAAGGGAGATTTCTCAGATCCGTCAGATCTGAGTTTTCTGGTTTTTAATGTCAAAAACGAAATTCAAAAATTTCGTACCTTTCGTGGTGATGATGATCCATTTGCCTTCATGCCCAGATCACTATTAAGTGGAGGAATTGACGAATTTGAGGATGTGGGAGCTGCAAGATTCAATTGCAAGCTTTGACAAAGGGTAGCTCGTGTTTTACTAGAAATGGAAGAGAGTTCTCTGTTTGTGGTCATAGTTGCAGATGAAGGGATAAAATGATAAAAGGGAAAAGTGAAAATCATAGACGGGTCGACCCGTAGAAAAATGGGTGCATAGCCAACCCGAAAGAAAGACGAAGGGAGTAATTGGCTGCCAAGTTTTCCTTGTGTTGGCTACCTATTCTTTCAATTGGCTGCCAAGCTTTTGTCTTTACATTGGCCAACTTGAAATTTTCTTTTGTGTTGGCTAACCCTTTTTCTTTGTTGGCCAACTTGAAATTTTCTTTTGTGTTGGCTGACCCTCTCTCTTTGTTGGCCAACTCAAAATTTGTTCTTGTTGCCTTGCTTTCTTTTAGTTGGCCATTTTAAAATTTGAACTCTTGAGTTGGCTGCCACTTTCCATTTGGGTTGGCTGCCACTTTCTTTTGAGTTGGCTACCAACTCTCATTTTGAGTTAGCTGTCGCTTTCTTTTGGTTGGCTGACTTGAATTTCATCATGCATTTGGCCAACTTAAAAATTTGAACTCCCTTGTTGGCTTACTCCTCCTTACTTTGGCTAACTTGAACTTTTCATGTGTTGGCTTATCCAAAATAGCTTTGTTGGCTTCCTTGAGATTTTTTTCATGTGTTGGCTCCCACTAGCCACTCCTTTAATGGCCAACTTAAGGTTTTTCATGAGTTGGCCAACAAGAGCTACAAATTGGCTTTCTTGTGATATTTTTTGTTTGTTGGCTGATACTTAGCATTTTTCAATTGTTGGCTTCCATGAGCCACTCTCACTTGTTGGCCAACTCTAGTTCTATCAATCGGCTAAAAAATCGAGTAAATTAATTGTTAGCATTCGTTAGCCGATTTGCCTACTTGCTCTTCTATTGGCCGATTTGGCCATTTAATTTGGTTCGCCAATTTAGTTGATTTTTCGAGATCTCATTCGACCAAGAAAAATGCATTCTAGCCATCAAGGGGGTCGTGGATGTATATACATGAGTTTTTCAGGAGTCGATTAAGGGGCCAAGTTAACTCAAATTTCTCAACCACTCGGCGACAAACTTGGGGGGGCAATGTTTGTACCCACATTTGCATGGTCACTCGGACGTAGCTAATGTGCATGGTTATTGAATGATTCCTAATCACAATGAGCAACTCTACTAGTAATTTGAGCCGGTAGCTAGAAATGGTGGCCGGTGAATAAGTGGACACTTCAGTTGGTCCAAAATGAGTCAGACGAAGCCAGGCCATTGGTTATCGGTCTGCCCGTAGTCATTGGTTTATTTTCTAAAAGCCCATTGGCCAATACTCTAATTGGTTTCCAATCCAAACTCAACTTAGAAAGATAATGGCCGATTGTCAGAGAGGCCGATAAGCGATAAAGATGAAATTTGATCAAGTAGTATTTCAATCGGCTTGAAGTTCATGTCAGCCGATGAGGAGAGTTCAATCCAAGATAGCCTACTTCAAGATTAATTGCAGCCGTTGATGACGTCCATCAAAGCCAATCCGGATAGAGTTCAGCGTCAAGTCAGCCGACGATAAGTATTGAAGCCGAATCAAGATAGAGTCACCGAGCCAAGAGGAGACCGAATTCCACTCAACTTCAAAGAGTCAAGAGATCAGTTCAAGTCACAAAGCAGCCGATATAAATAGAAGCATCGACAGAAGACAACACACACACAACTCCAGAAACTCAAGCCATCAAGCTTTTCTTATTTCGTCTTACCTTTTGCTTAGGTAGAATTTCCATCTGTTTCCTTAGTTTTATTTGCTCTGCTAGTTACAATCTCAGTTACTTTATCTTTCTTGTAGCCTAGTATCTATTTTGAATTGTTCTCTTTGTTTTCTTTCAAACAATAGTTGATAATTTTCAATCATTCCAGTTTTTATTTTCGTCGTTATTATCTTTTATTTGCTCCTTATTGCCTTTATGCTTTACTTGTTTGATCGTGCTATTTACTGTTCGTAGTCGCATAGTAGCTATTACTCTCATATTTACTCATACTCTCACAACCGCACCTAACTCACCCGACCTTCAGCCACCAAGTCCTTAATCTAGAGGCATCGAACCGCAGCCGAGAATAAGTTCCTTCCTCGGCTAACAATTGCTTGATAAGTTAGATCTACATCCACTACACCTACAGTTGCACATTTGGTCTTCTGGCCATGTGCTGGCACGCTCCGCATCTATTCATCGAGAAGGACATTTGTTCCTTGATCCCTCGGCTTTATAGGCCGAGATGATTTTCAGAGGCAACACTTTCCACCACTGCCTCCTTTTACTCCCTTTCCCGAATTAGCTTCAAAATCACAATTTGTGGAGGAAGATGAAAACTATTAGATCCACGACATATACATGAATGCTTTATACAGATGCCACTAAAATGAAAATTAAAAATTAGAACAATAAAAAATAATTATATCAGATCTTTGCTTGAAGCATGCCGCTGAGTTAATGTTGCAAGCACCGTTGTCAAATGGACTGTAAAATCCCCTTACTTTGTAAATGAATCAACTGACAAATTAAACAATTGTAAATAACTGATAAACCTTCTTACTTTGCATTCGATATGCACAAACTAGTTGTAGTTTCGAAGAAAGGCTTTAATCAACATACCTTGAACATCTTCTCTTCCTTCAAGTGTTCTGAGTAAAATGAGAACACAAGGCAATAGATGGGGTACAATAAATGTTGGTGAAATTACAATAAAATTATAATTTCTATATGAGAAACTCGTTGATAATAGGCTGAAGCGCGGGTATCTGGCTCTTTTTAAAGAGATTCAAGCCCTCTGCGGAACAATGCCGGTGCACTATAAATTTCTTGACTTGTCCCCTCCAGGATACAACAGCCCAACAACAAGCTGTGTGGCTCACACCAATCTGCACAAATTGGAGGAACCCAAAGCTCCACCAAAAGAACACCTTTCTTTGGCCAAAAAACACACAAGACGCTTTGGGGGATTTTGGAAAGAAAATTGATGGGTGAATAGTTGAGTAAAATTTTTATATATTTTAGCATGCAACAAATGGTGCTATTTATAGGCTCTTAGGACAATCCCTACCATTAATAGGGTAGTAACCAAAAGCCATAGGTTACAAGAATTAAAACCCAAAATAAATCAAAATAAAACACCATGAGTTACAAAATAAAATTCAAAATAAATTCTGAATTTAAACACACAAATAAATTCATATTTTAAACACAAAATAAATTCACCCAAATTTAATTTCAATAATAAATAAAATATTAAAATGTAACAACATTCCCCCACTCATTTTAATATTTTAAAACCAAATATAAACCAAAGTTACCGGCCAACGACAAACCATTATGCGTCATGAAGGTGTGCTCTGCATTGAACCTTCACTTAGTGAAACAACAATCCCTACTCCAGAGTTGATAGTAGTCTCAGACTTGAACTACAACTGCTTAAGGGAAAATAAGATCTACTGCTCACACATAATAATTCAGGTATTAATATGAGCTTTATTAGCCAGCACGTTACGGCCTTGTGCTTATCCCAGTTTTCATGAATGTATTTTAAGAATAAGCCCAATTCTCATAGAGAGCGGCCCCACTCTCACACTCATATATGTAAAATCCGTCAAGGATGCTCTTGTAACTATGACATCCCACTCATATGAGCTACAGATTTTATTAAGAGTTTTAAGTAAACTCAACCTTCATATACGTTACAAGATTAATGTACTTACATCATAGGGATGAGTAAGAAAATATAGTGCATTTTTCTTACGGCCACCTTATGATTCGTTTTTCCCATTGAACCCAGTTTTTAGGATCTCTAATCACCGGGTTGGATCCTCATATATGGCTCATGACGATATGGGCTTCAATCCCATCCCTCTCGATGTATTCCAGACCTTTTCTCTTGCCAAGCCCTTAGTTAAAGGATCTGCAAGATTATCACATGATTTAACATAATTCACATTAATAATTCCATCACTCAAATATGATCTCACAGTACTGTGCTTTCTTCTTATAGGTCTGGATTTACCATTATAATAACGGTTATTTACTCTACCAATAGCTACAGTGCTATCACAATGGATCAATATAGGTGGTATAGGTTTTTCCCACAAAGGAATTTCATGCAATAAATCTGTCAACCAATTTGCTTCTTCACTTGCTGAAGCTAGAGCAATAAGTTCAGCTTCCATGGTTGAATTAGAGATTATTGTTTGCTTCTTTGATTTCCAACAAATAGCACATCCACCTAATGTAAAAATATAACCAGTGGTAGAGAGAGAATCACCTGACAGAGTATTCCAATCGGCATCACAAAAGCCTTCAAGTACAGCAGGATATTTTTTATAAAATAAACCATAATTTTTAGTACCAAGCAAATATTTTATAACACGCTCAATTGCATGCCAATGTTCTTTACCTGGTTTACTTGTGAACCTGCTAAGTACTCCAACTGCATATGCAATGTCAGGTCTAGTGCAGTCAGTTGCATAGCGCAAACTGCCAATTATGCTAGCATATTCCTTTTGATTAATCACATCATTTTCACTTTCAATAGGAAATAAGTGAACACTAGAATCAAAAGGAGTAGATACATGCTTGTGGCCAACATAATCATATTTCTTCAAAATTTTCTCAATATAATGTGATTGATCAAGAAAAATACCATCACATGTTTTTGTTATTTTCATGCCCAAAATAACATTAGCCTTACCAAGATCTTTCATATCAAAATTGCTCTTAAGCATAGTTTTTGTCTCATCAATTACATGCAAATTTGAGCCAAAAATTAACAGATCATCCACATAGAGACTAATAATAACATGTGAATTTTTCCAAGATTTATAATATATGCACTTGTCACATTCATTTGATTTATAACCATTTTCAATCATGCAGGAATCAAATTTTTCATGCCACTGTTTAAGAGCTTGCTTTAAACTATAAAGGGATTTAGATAACTTACATACCTTGTGCTCTTGACCAGGTTCTATAAAACCTTCTGGTTGGTCCATATAGATCTCTTCATCTAAATCACCATTTAGAAAAGCTGTTTTCACATCCATTTGATGAATAATCAAATCATGAATTGCAGCAATAGCAATCAATAATCTAATGGATGTAATCCTTGTAACCGGAGAAAAAGTATCAAAAAAGTCTAGATCATGTTTTTGCTTAAAGCCTTTAGCAACAAGTCTAGCTTTATATTTTTCTACACTTCCATCCGGTTTGAGCTTTTTTCTAAGGACCCATTTACACCCAATGGTTTTAAAACCTGTTGGTAAATCTACCAATTTCCAAGTATTATTAGAAATTAGAGACTCCATTTCATCATTCACAGCCTCTTTCCAAAAAATTGCATATGGTGATGATAAAGCTTCATGTAAAGAAATAGGATTTTCCTCAACATTATAAACATAATAGTCAGGGCCAAAATCTTTTTCAACTCTAGCTCTCTTACTTCTTCTAGGTTCATTTTCATTAGTTTCTTGTATATGCAAATTAGAAGAAGAAGAACTAGGTTGTGAAAAAATATTTTCTCTAGATTCTTGACCCCCACTATTTTTTGATTTAAAAGGAAAATTTTCTTCATGAAAAATTGCATCACCAGATTCAATCACAACATGATTTTCAACATCGAGAAATCTATAGGCTGTACTATTTAAAGCATATCCAACGAAAACACAAGTAGTAGCTCTAGCACCTAATTTTGGTCTTTTAGGGTCAGTTAACCTCACAAAGGCTAGACAATCTCAAACTCTAAGATAACCCAAATTTGGTTTATGCCCCTTCCACACCTCAAATGGTGTAATTTTTATATTTTTATGTGGCACTCTATTCAACACATAACAAGCAGTTAAAACTGCTTCACCCCAAAGATTAGAGGGAGCACCTGAATCAATCAACATGGCATTTGTTAACTCAATCAAAGTTCTATTTTTTCTTTCTGCCACACCATTAGATGCAGGTGAATAAGGTGGAGTAACTTCATGAATCACTCCTAAAGACTGAACAAAATAATTGAATTAAGAAGAATCATATTCTCTCCCTCTATCACTTCGGAGTCTTTTAATTTTTCTACCAAATTGATTTTCAACCTCAAGGAGGAACTCTTTAAATTTGGCAAAAACATCACTTTTATTTTTCAAAAAATAGACACGAGCATATTTAGAACAATCATCAATAAAAGTGATAAAATACCTGTTACCTCCACGAGTTAAAATTCCCTCAAATTCACACAAGTCTGTATGAATTAATTCCAATAGCTCGGTATTCCTTTCAACATTTTTGTGAGGCCTTCTAGTAATTTTTGCTTTACTGCAAGTCTCACATTTTTCAAAATCTTTTTTCACTGAAGGAATTAAACCCAAGCTACTCATGATTCCCACATATCTACTATTTATATGACATAAACGTGCATACCAAAAATTCAAAGAAGAGAGCATGTAAACTGAAGTAGATGCTGTATTATTGTTCTCAACATTCAATTTGAACATGCCATCACAAGCATAACCTTTGCCCACAAATATACCTTTTTTGGTGATCACATATTAGTCAGATTCCATAGTTTGTTTAAAACCAGCCTTATTAAGAAGATAATTAGACATCAAATTTTTTCTTATGGAGGGTGTATGCAACACATCTTTCAAAGTTAGCACCCTACCAGAAGTAAATTTGAGTTCCACCTCACCAGTTCCAAGCACATGAGTAGTATGTGAATCTCCAAGCATAACTGTTTTGGGCTCCTTAAAAGGAGTGTATTTCTTGAACCAATCTTTATCATAGCAGATATGCCTATTAGCACCACAATCTGGCCACCATCCTTCAACACTTTGAACCATATTTACATCAGTTATCATTGCCACATATGGTTCTTCAGTGACGTGAGCTTGAGGAACAACCTCACGTTTTCGATAATTGCAATTTCGAGCAATATGCCCACTTTTGCCACAAACATAACAACAAGTACATTGTTGCTTATTTTCTGAAGGAGGATATTGGTTCTTATTCACATAGCTTGGTTTGCCTTTATTCTGTTGGTGAGGTTTACCAACTTTTTTCATATTTTTCTTCTTTGGCTGCATAAGAGAATTTTTATGAAAATGACCATTGGGCATATTATTATTGGAAGATACTAAATTTACCTTGGAGGTGTCATTGTTTGTATCTTGGATAAGAAAATCTTGACCTCTTGCTTCCTCCTCAATTCGGATGCGAGTCGTCAAGGTTTCCAAGAAAATCTCTTTTTGTTTGCGACAGATGGATTTTTGGAACTCTCTCCATGTTGATCTACAAAAGCTCTCAACATTTCTTTGAATAACAGTGAGTAGTTCATTATAATCATAAACATTACATGAGAAATAAGTCAAGAGATAAAAAATAATATTTATACTTATCTTTCTCAAATTGAGATCTCCCATATTGTCAAACGGTTTCTCTTGTGCATGCTCCATCTTCATTTGAATCTCCTTAAAATTGTTGGTGAAATTACAATAAAATTATAATTTCTATATGAGAAACTCGTTGACAATAGGCTGAGGCGCGGGTATCTTGCTCTCTTTAAGGAGATTCAAGCCCTCTGCGGAACAATGCCGGTGCACCAGAAATCTCTTGACTTGTCCCCTCCAGGATACAACAGCCCAACAACAAGTTGTGTAGCTCACACCAATGTGCACAAATTGGAGGAACCCAAAGCTCCACCAAAAGAACACTGCTAGAGGTGAAAAATTCCGTAGAGGAGTTTGACCCAACAATTAATGCGGACTGGAGCAGGAGCTGACCTGGGAACAATTGAGAAGCTTCCCTCGAGCGTTGACCTGGAGTTTGACAGTCAGCTCGAGGAAAAGGGGGGGTACCTGCAGAAAACTCTCCGATGCCTAAGTCAGTACGTTTCTTAATTGTGGAGTAGAGATAGTTGGAATGAGATGCCTTACCTCGATATCGAGCAGCCTATTTATAGGTGTACCTCGGCGTGGGCTGCAAGTAAACTTGCATAGCAAGTCGCAGCGACTTGAGCGGCACTCCGTCATCAAGGCCATATTTATTTCTGCAATAACCGTCACTTATTGGCGGCCATGATTGCCATACTGAATGCCGCATTTATCATCATATTTACAGCAACATCAATTGTTGCATTTATTGCTGCCATTACTTCTCTTTAATTGCTTTGATTGCATGGTCAAATTAATTGACCACCCCCACAATGCCCCCAAATTTTCTCCTTGGGAATTCATCCCAAGAGAAAATTTCCAAAGCTTAAATTTCTCTATGGGCTCCACATCTTTATATTTCTCTTTGAGCACCCCTCTTTGAATTTCATCCAGGCCTTCCTCGTGTTGATCCATCCTCGTGCTGAAAATGTAGATGCCCGTATAAGAAGATCTTCGCTCCTTATTTAGAGTCGGCATCTCATCTCGTCAATGACGCTGACGCCGACGTGCCCAAATCAGGACTCAAATCTGCCTTTATCATGCAGCCATTCTAGTGTAGGGTCTTTGCATCGCGGACTCGTCTGCTTGTGGAGTCTCTGGTGCCTCGCCCACAGCGCCAAAGCCTAGTTTCTAGTCCCGCCTGCGCTCGGTGCCCCCGCTGAGCTACCTCGTTCCTAAGCTGTGCCCCCAGCGCAGCTTAAACTAGACTCCGAGCCTGAGGTACCATACTATGAAACTCTTCCTCTTTTCCCTTCGTAGTCACCTAACATTCTGTGACGTCGGCCTCGACATCATGACGTCTCCTTCACAATGACCGCGATGTCGACGTCGACATAGGCGTTGATGACGTCTTCTTTAATGTCTACGGTGTCAACCTCGACGGTGGTGACTTTTCCTCAATAACCTCGACACCAGCCTCGACGTTGGTGACATCCTTCTCAATTACTACGATGCCAGCCACGACGTCGATGATGTCGCTCTCAATAACCTCGGTGCTAACCTCGACGTTGGGGTCAACCTCGACGTCGGCAACGTTTTTCTTAATAACCTCGGCGTCAACCTCAACGTCGGCGACGTCTTTCGCAATAACCTCAGTGTCGACTTCTACGTTGGTGTCTCGTCGTCGGCCCTTGGTGTCAACCTCGACGTCGTCGTCTTGTCGTCGGAGTAAGCATTTTTCTCAATAACCTCACCTCAGCCTCGACCTCGACCTCGACCTCGATGTCGGTGTCGACCTCGACGTTGGCTTCTCGATCTCGATGTCGCTGACATCTTTCTCAATGCCTTTAGTGCCAATCTATATACCAGTGTTCACTTCGACGAGGACGCCTTGATGTTGACGGCGTCAACCTCAGGTCGGCGTAGGCGTCCACTTTGATGAAGGCAAGGCCGTCTCGACGTCTGCGTAGGTGTCCACTTCGACAAGGGTGCCTCGACGACGGCGTCCATTTCGATAAGGGTGCCTTGATGTCGGGGTCCATTTTGACAAGGGTGCCTCGAAATCGAAGTCTATTTCAACGAGGGTGTCTCGAAATCAAAATCTATTTTGACGAGGGTGCCTCGAAATCGACTCTATTGCGGCGAGGATGCCTTGAAATCGAAGTCTATTTCGACGAGGGTGTCCCGAAATTGACTCTCCTATGCGCTCCGAAATCGGCGTCTATTTCAACGATGATGCCTCAAAATCGGCGTCTATTTAGACGAGGATGCCCCAAAATCAGCGTCTATTTCGGCCATGATGCCCCGAAATCGGTGTCTATTTCGGCGATGATGCCTCAAAATCGAAGTTTATTTCGGCGAGGATGCCTCGAAATCGAAGTATATTTCGACGAGGATGCCTCGAAATCGAAGTCTATTTCAGCGAGGATGCCTGGAAATCGGCGTCTATTTCGACGAGGATGCCTCGAAATTTAAAGTCTATTTCGGCGAGGATGCCTCAAAATCAAAGTCTATTTCGACGAGGGTGCCTCGAAATCGACTCTCCTGGGTGCCCCTTGTATTTTCGACGAGGATGCCTCGAAATCAAAGTCTATTTCGGCGAGGTCGCCTCGAAATCAAAGTCTATTTCGGCGAGGGCGCCTCTAAATCGGAGTCTATTTCGGAGAGGCCGCCTTGATATCGGAGTCTATGTCTATGAGGATGCCTCGTAATCTTCGAAATCATCAATCTTAACGTCAGACTACGTAACGACGTCGGCCCTCGCAACGACCGTCATGGCTTCGATACATACTCCGTAATCTTCGAAATCATCAATCTTAAAGTCAGACTACCTAACGACGTTGACCCTCGCAACGACTGTCATGGCTTCGATACATACTCCGTATTCCTTTCTCCTATTAGCCCCCTGTTTTTCTTAGCTGTGCACGCAGACGCTCAGAAAGAAAAACAAAACAAACGTAAAATATTCGAGATAGGGAGCCAAGCAAAACAATAAAAGAATCGAAACCAAAACCAGAATGGAGGATCTATCTGTCTCGCATTGCGTCTTAACAACATCTGAGGATAGGATTGCCCCCAATTCTTAGACAGGACCGGTTACACACCCCATATCCTGCATGATTAAAATCCGTCACACCATCCCACCCCCGCCTGCAACGAGGGTGTGGTCCATCATCCCACCCCCGCTTTCGGCGAGGGGTGCCATCCCACCCCCGCCCTCGGCGAGGGGTGAGGCCTGCCATCCCACCCCGGCCTGCAGCGAGGGTGTGGTCCATCATCCCACCCCCGCTCTCGGCGAGGGGTGAGGCACGCCATCCCACCCCCGCCTGCAGTGAGGGTGTGGTCCTTCATCCCACCCCCGCCCTCGGCAAGGGGTGAGGCACGCCATCCCACCCCCGCCTGTAGCGAGGGCGTGGTCCATCATGCCACCCCCGCCCGCAACGAGGGTGTGGTCCATCATCCCACCCTCGCCGGCGAGGGTGAGGTACGCCATCCTCCCCGAAGCATTAAGGTAACTGTCCTACTCGAGGAACCAGGTCCTATAAATCAAATGTTATTGTCCTACTCGAGGAACCAGTTTCGAACCATTAAGGCAACTGTCCTACTCGAGGAACCAGCTCCTATGAATCATATCAACTGTCCTACTCGAGGAACCAGTTCTGAACCATTTAAGCAACTGTCATGCTCGAGGAACCAGCTCCTACGAATCAAACATAACTGTCCTACTCGAGGAACCAGTCATACATTTTAATAGGACTGTCCTACTCGAGGAACCAGTCCCAGTGATACTATTCACGCGAGAAATACAAAATACATAATTTCAATAGTCTCTTGAATGAGATATCAACACGCGCAAAAATCACTTAAACTCTTTTATGCTTCTTACCTGAGTTTTACGAGTTGTGCCATCTTTTGATCAAAATGAAGTCACCATATTATCGTACCTTCTCCATTACTCGAGATAAATTTCGATGCCTGGACTTTGCCATGAACCCTCTGATTGCCTTAATTTATATCATTTTATACTGAAGGAGTTTACCAGCCTTCATTGCTGTAACGATTGCTGGTCGCACTCCCTGACACTTATATATTCTGTGCCCCCTTGTCTCGTGGAGCGGGCAATATCGACTTCTTTCAACCTCGTCACTAGCCTCTGGTTGGGGGGGGGGGGGCTTTTCAAATATTCCTTCATGACTGTGTCTTTTGTATATGGTCACGGGGTGAATCGTAAACCATTCTTCAAGGGGATAATCTTGAGGCTTCCCTCCTTTATCAATCTGAATGTCATTCTTTGTGTTATTCCATTCAACTTCTCTCGAGGTGACAACGGCAGTGAGTTGGGCTTCGCGTGCTTCTTTGGCTTTTTCAATTATGATCTCCCCCTGAACCCTTGTAATGATGTCGTCCATGTCCTTTGGCGGATCACGCAGCAAACTTTCGCATAATGGGGTCCCCAAAAGAAATCCTTCTCGGAAGGCGATCGCGGCGAATTGGGGATCACAATTAACATGGCGCATTTCAGCTGTAAATCTTTCAAAAAATTTCCCTACCTTTTCCCCCGGCTTCTGCTTGGTACTGAAAAGAGTTGCCTTGTCCTTCTTTTGTTTGCGATTGCAAAAGTATTGTGAAATGAAAGCGCGGCTCAATGTGTCGAAATCTGGTATGGAATGCGGCTTGAGGTCTTGAAACCATGTCGACGCCGACCCCGTGAGACTGGAAGGGAAGATCTTGCACATTAGTTTCTCGTCGGTTGTCTCGATGGACATCTGTTGCTTGTACCCTTGATATGGTCTACCGGATCGGTTGTTCCGTCGTATTTGTGGAATAACGGAGTGGTAAACCGGCGAGGTTTTGCCGCTTTTAAAATGTCGTCGGTAAACGGAGACTTACTAACGTCTCTTGCGATTTCCGCAGCCTGCTCTCGAGGGCCGGCACGTTTGCATGCATCAATCATTTTTTCCATCTTCTCGCGCCACGATTCATTGCTCGCCCTTTTGGATTGGCCTACTCCGGCTCCGTTCTGCCCCCCATTTGCCGTGCCTCCCACCCCCTCGACGAGGGGTCCACCAGAGATTCCTCCCATAACGCCGTTGGCGCCTGCGTTTGCTACTCCATTGTTAGTTTGATGGAGATCGTCGACGGCGTCGTCGCCTGACGAATCACTGTCAAGTTGTAGGAACCTTTCAAGTTTTCGTCGTCGACGAGCCTCGCGGTCCTGCTTTTCCCTCCTCAATTGCTCGAGTTCCTGCCTTTGCCTTTGCATTTCATCAGCCGGAGGCAAGTTCATGTCGCCGATGGGACTCGGCATGGACCCGTTCGGATGCTGGTGGGGAGGAATTTCGTCACACAACAATTAATGCGGACTGGAGCGGAAGCTGAACTGGGGATAATCGAAGGGTTTCAATTTGTCGTTGACTCGATGTTTGACGAAGCGCAGACTCCCTTTGGCTTCCTCCCTCTGTATCCTTCCTGCGCGAGCTCCCTCCGTAGCCTCCCTATGCTAGCTCCCTCTGTAACCTCCCTATGCAAGCTCACTCCGTAACCTCCCTATGCGAGCTCCCTCCGTAACCTCCCTTCGTAGCTTCCCTTTGTAATCTCTCTCCACTTTGTCACCTCCCTATGCAAGCTCCCTCTGTAACCTCCCTATGCAACCTCCCTCCGTAACCTCCCTTCGTAATCTCTCTCCGCTTTGTCACCTCCCTATGTAATCTCCCTATGTAAACTCCCTATGTAACCTCTCTCCGCAGCTCCTCTTCATAATCTTTCTTCGCTTCTTGGTTTTGACGAAGAAGCGGAGTCTCTTTGTCGTCTGTGTGAGAGAGGAGGAGGGGGTACCTGCAAAAGACTCTCCAATGCCTAAGTCAGTATTTTTCTGAGTCAAGAATTGAAGTCTCCACTCGAGTTCGATGCCATACCTGGAGGTTCTGCTCTCCTTTTATAGGCGGATTACAACTTGGGTTGCAAGTAAACTTGCGTGGCAAGATACCGATAACTTGGATGGCAAGCCACCATTAAGGCCGCACTTACTCCTGTAATAACCGTCACTTATTGGCGGCCATGATTGCTACACTAAATGCATTAACCGTCGCATTTACGGCTACATTAACTGTCGCACTTACTGCTGTCAGTACTTTTCGTTAATTGCCTTGATTGCATGGTCAAATTTGTTGACTACCCCCACAATGCCCCCAAATTTTCTCTTTGGGAATCTATCCCAAGAGAAAATTTCCAGAGTTCAAATTTCCACACTACCCCAGGATGTGAAACCAAACCGAAATGGACGACTTGCCCACCGCGCAGTGTTCATGTATGGCCTCCGGGGGTAAAATTGCCCCCATTTCCCCTGCACAACCGCCACATCTTGCAAATGTAAAAACCTATCTTGCCATCCCACCCCCGCCCGCAGCTAGGGGTGAGGCACTCCATCCCACCCCCGCCCGCGGCGAGAGTGTGGTCCATCATCCCACCCCCGCCCGCGACAAGGGGTGAGGCACACCATCCCACCCCAGCCTCCAACGAGGGTGTGGTCCATCATCCCACCCCCGCCCGCAGCGAAGGGTGAGGCACGCCATCCCACCCCCGCCTACAGCGAGGGTGTGGTCCATCATCCCACCCCCGCCCTCGACGAGGGGTGAGGCACGCCATCCCACCCCGCCTCCAATGAGGGTGTGGTCCATCATCCCACCCCCGCCCGCAACGAGGGGTGAGGCACGCCATCCCACCCCCGCCTACAGCGAGGGTGTGGTCCATCATCCCACCCCCGCCCTCGGCGAGGGGTGAGGCACGCCATCCCACCCCTGCCTGCAGCGAGGGTGTGCTCCATCATCCCACCCTGGCCTGCAGTGAGGGTAAGGCACGCCATCCCACCCCCGCCCGGGGCGAGGGTGTGCTCCATCATCCCACCCCCGCCTGCAGCGAGGGTGAGGTCCAGAAGGTCGCACAAGTTTAATCAAACAATAGTTTAGTCATTCTCGCCACTGGCTTCCATTGCATTTAAAGATCAATTGTGAACTATAATCGCATTTAAAGATCAATTGTGAACTATAATCATAGGAATAACTGCTAAATGTTGATCGGTGTTACCTGGGTTGGTGCCCATTTGTTACTTTGAATGGAGACTTACCAGCGTCCCCTTCGATTTTAGCTGCGAGCCCTCGAGGACTGGCTCGGTTATACTCATCGATCACTTTCCCCAGCACATGCTTCCTTAGAGCCCTCGAGGATTGGCCTGTACTAGTTCCTCCAGTTATCCATCCAATCAGTGTGCCGCTTGCCCCCTCGGCATGAGGTCTGTTTAAGCCTTTGCTGGTGGAGTATTCGGCGCCCGCGTTTGTCACTCTATTGGTTTAGCAAGCACCATTTCTGGCCTCGCCGCTGCCTTAGCCTTTGTATCTCATCATTCAGAGGTAAGTTCAGATCTTACAATAGGTTTGAGGCAAGTCTGTTTAGGGATTGGATTTTGTCACCGCCAGTCCTCAGTGACAGAAATGAGATGTCTTGAGGTGCAGCTCCCGCCATCACTTTTTAGGGAAAAGTGCTTCCCACAGACGGCACCACTTGTTGGAGGTGAAAAATTCCGTAGAGGAGTTTGACCCAACAATTAATGCGGACTGGAGCGGGAGCTGACCTGGGAACAATCGAGAAGCTTCCCTCGAGCGTTGACCTGGAGTTTGACCGTCAACTCGAGGAAAAGGGGGGTACCTGCAGAAAACTCTCTGATGCCTAAGTCAGTACGTTTCTTAATTGTGGAGTAGAGATAGTCGGAATGAGATGCCTTACCTCGATATCGAGCAGCCTATTTATAGGTGTACCTCGGCGTGGGCTGCAAGTAAACTTGCACAGCAAGTCGCAGCGACTTGAGCGGCAATCCGTCATCAAGGCCATATTTATTTCTGCAATAACCGTCACTTATTGGCGGCCATGATTGCCATACTGAATGCCGCATTTATCGTCATATTTACAGCAACATCAATTGTTGCATTTATTGCTGCCATTACTTCTCTTTAATTCTTTGATTGCATGGTCAAATTAATTGACCACCCCCACAAACACCTTTCTTTGGCCAAAAAACACATAAGACGCTTTGGGGGATTTTGGAAAGAAAATTGATGGGTGAATAGTTGAGTAAAATTTTTATATATTTTAGCATGCAACAAATGGTGCTATTTATAGGCTCTTAGGACACTCCCTACCATTAATAGGGTAGTAACCAAAAGCCATAGGTTATAAGAAAAATAAATCAAAATAAAACACCATGAGTTACAAAATAAAATTCAAAATAAATTCTGAATTTAAACACACAAATAAATTCATATTTTAAACACAAAATAAATTCACCCAAATTTAATTTCAATAATAAATAAAATATTAAAATGTAACAACAATAAATCATCTACAAAAATTGCAAGGGATACCAGCCATTTGAGAAACAGTACATTCGTATCAGAAGAGGATACTAATTAGCTAGATGATGTCCTGCCAGTGCAACCCTAAGCGCCGCTGCACCTTTGCGCCGCCATTAAGCTTCTCTACGGCCACTAAGCTCCGATCATGTTTCAAGGCAACGTTCTTGTCTGGAATTGTCGTGGCATTGTTAATTTTGAGTCACAAAGAGCCCTCATAGACATCGTCCAAGCATGTAAACCTAGTTTGATCTTTTTAGCAGAAACCCTAGCGCAGAAAGAACATATTGATGCTCTTACCAGACGCCTTGGTTTCAAAGATAATATCTGTTATCCACAGGAGAGGGAGTCTCAAGGAGTAGCGCTGATATGGAATGATGATACACACGCCTCTCTCCGATCCCGGTCCCCTAATCACATTGATGTAGTTGTTGGTAAACCAGAAGAAACACACAAATGGAGATTCACTGGTATTTATGGGGTTGCAGCCCGTGGAGAAAGACACAGGACTTGGACTCTCATCCAAGCTCTTGCTGCTGAACCCTGCACCTTGCCATGGCTTATGGCTGGAGACTTTAACGAGATCATGTCGAACAATGACAAATCGGGCGGCTCCCGAAGAGCAGCAGCGCCAATGGCTACGTTTCGAAGAACCATGGCCGATTGTGACCTCCTAGATATGGATTTTGTTGGTAGTCGCTTCACCTAGAGTAATAAGTACACCAAAGAACATCTTGACCGAAGTTTTCAAACTCCACCATGGAGATCTCTTTTCCCGTACAGTCGTGTCATCACCCTAAACCCTAGTGAATCCAATCATTGTCCGCTCTTAATCGCTGTGAGCGCTGAGAAGCTTAGGTACAAGAAAGCCACCAATCAGTTTCGTTTTGAGGAGTGTTGGCATGAAAACCCTAGGTGTGGGGAATTAATACAACAGGCTTGGTCCAAACCTTATACAGGCAATGTACTTCAGCATGTGGCTTTCAAAATCCAAGACACCGGGCAAAACCTCATGCAGTGGCATGCAACTGAGTTTGCAAAACAAAAAGTAGAACTGTAGGTTATTCAAGAAAAGCTTAATGATCTTATGAAGAGGCAGTACTCACCAGAACAGTATGAAGAGAAAAGGTTGCTGCATGTGAGGCACAGTCAACTGCTATCTCAGCAAGAGAAATACTGGCGTTAAAGATCCAGAGCAATATGGCTTAAAGATGGTGACAGAAATTGTGCTTTTTTTCATCATAGAGCTACTAACCGCAGAAGCAAAAACCTAATTAAGGGACTTAATGATGAACAAGGTCAATGGCAAGTGGAACCAAGTGAAATTCAAAGACTCCTCCTAACCTATTTCAGGCATGTGTTTTCAACTGAAAACACCAACTCAGAGGCTATAGCAACAATCATGCAAGCAACACCACGTAAAGTATCTCCTAAAATAAATGAGCATATTATGCAGCCCTACTCCGACGAAGAAATTAAGAGTGCACTTTTTCAAATGCATCCATCAAAAAGTCCCGGCCCTGATGGTATGTCTCCTTTCTTCTTCCAGAAATATTGGCATATTGTTGGATTTGATGTTGGTGTGGCAGTGCATGGATTTCTAGAAACAGGAGATATGAGTCGTTCCACCAACTTCACTTACTTATGCTTGATCCCAAAGATAAAAAACCCTAAAGAAGCTGCCCAATTCAGGCCAATTGCTCTAAGCAATGTCATCTGCAGGATGTGTTCTAAGGTCGTTGCAAATCGACTTAAGTTTTGGCTACCTCAGATCATATCTCCTCTGCAGAGTGCATATGTCCCAAATAGACTAATCTCTGATAATACCTTGGTAGCAAATGAAGTCGCACATTTCATGCACAAACTTCGTCAACAAGTAACTGGCTTTTTCTCCCTCAAACTCAACATCAGTAAGGCTTATGACAGGTTAGAGTGGCCATACTTGCAGGCTATCCTCACCAAATTAGGTTTCCATCCTAATTGGATCACTATGGTCATGAACAATGTGACCTCGGTCAGTTACTCCATTTTAGTGCAAGGTGAACCAACTTCACACATACTGCCTACCAGAGGAATCAAACAGGGTGATCCATTATCACCGTACTTTTTTATTCTCTGTGCAGAAGGTCTCTCTGCTCTCATCACACAAGCAGTGCAATCCAATGTTATTCAGGGACTTACTATGTGTCCTCAAGCTCCTACCCTTCATCATTTATTTTTTGCGGATGATTCCCTTCTATTTGGCACAGCTAATGCCGCAGAATGCCTTGCTTTTAAGCATATTCTTAATATATATGAGCAAGCCTCTGGCCAGCGGGTTAACTTCCAAAAAAGCAGTGTCGTTTTTTGCAGGAATGTCCACATTGATCTTCAAAACAGTCTAGCTTCTATTCTTGCGGTGGACAGGAGGGATGAACATGATAAATATCTCGGTCTACCAATGAGAGTTGGTAAATCCAAAACAGCAAAGTTTGCTTATATCAAAGACAAGTTGTCCAAGAAGTTGATTAATTGGAAGTCCAAGATTCTTAGTTGCGCTGGACTAATCAAGGCAGTTGCTCAAACAATGCCCCTATATGCCATGAATTGCTACCTGCTGCCTAAAAGCCTTTGTGATGATATACATCAACTATGTGCTTCTTTTTTTTTGGGGTGACACAGAGGAAAAAAAGAAAATCCATTGGAGAAGTTGGGAGAATGGGAGAGACTATGTTTAACCAAGCATGAGGGAGGTATGGGCTTTAAAAACATTTATGCGTACAACATTGCAATGCTGGCTAAACAGGGGTGGAGGATTCTCTCCAATCCTCACTCTCTAGTTGCTCAGTTGTACAAGGCTAGATACTTTCCACAATGTTCATTCTGGGAGGCTGAAGTGGGTGATTCTCCTTCGTTCTCCTGGAGGAGTATACTCCAAGGTAGGGCAGTGCTTAAGGCGGGTGTCCAATGGAAAATTGGGGATGGTGAACAGGTTGATATTTGGTGTGATCCCTGGATTCCTGTACATGCTTCGTATCAAGCCACTAGACCCCAAAACACTTCTTTTAACAAAGTTGCTGATCTTATTGATGCTCCAAACCGACAATGGAAACTGGGGGTAGTGCATAGTCTCTTTCCAAATGATATAGCCTCTCGCATTCTCTGTATTCCTTTGAGCAGAAATCATAGTCCGGATAGGTTAATTTGGAGTCCGGAAAAGAGAGGATATTACTCTGTTAAGTCGGCATATTGGATTGCAAGGGTCGCAGTCATGCAAAATACTCTCACGTCTACCTCCAATGGTGATCCATACAAAGAACTTTGGCGATGTTTATGGAAGGCCAAAGTACCTGGAAAGGTAAGCATATGTGTGTGGAGAGCGTGTAACAACCTACTCCCCACGAGAGAGAGATTACTTACTAAAGGTTATAGTGGAGACACCAGATGTATACTCTGTAACCTCCAGTTAGAAGATGTGACACATCTTTTCTGTATGTGTCAAATAGCTTCAACTATTCTTTCAGGTCCACCATTTCATTTACAAGCTACCCTACTGCCATCGATCAACTTTAAGGATTGGATGTTGGAACGGGCATTAACTCTAAGCTCAGATCTTTTTGCACGTTTAATGATGATAATATGGGCCCTTTGGAAGAACGACAACAATGTGCTCTGGGCAGGAACCAGGCAGACAGCTCAAGATGTCATATTAAGCAGTTTTGCATGGTGTGATGAGTATCAGAAAGCTCAAGGTACTGTGAAGCAGCCTCACAAACAACCAAGAACAAGATGGAAGCCTGCTGAAGATGGGGCCTTCAAACTGAATATGGATGCAGCCTTCTTACCTCAACAAACCACAGGTGGAATAGGGGGAGTGTTAAGGGATGCCTCAGGAAATTCTGTTGCAGCTTTTGCAAGACCAGTTCAGCATGCTGCATCTCCTAAGCAATGTGAACTTTTAGCCATTAGAGCAGGAGTAGATTTTCTGGTTTCCCTTCAAGTGCAGCAGGCTGTCATCGAGAGTGATAGTACAGTGGCTATTGCTGAAGCTCTCAGCCCAGATCACAGCATGTTAGCTAATGGACGTTTAATAGATGATATACAATGTGCCATGCAATGCATCCCCAGCATTCGCATTTGCTATCAACCCCGATCTAGTAATTTGGTAGCACATAGATTGGCGGGAATAGGTTTTGAGGCAAACCACAACTCTGTATGGTTGGGACTAGTCCCTGAATGTATTCGTGATGTTCTCAGTCACGATCTCCAATACCTCACTTGAGGTTTTTTATCAATAAAAGTCCTTTGTTCAAAAAAAAAAAAAAGATGATGTCCTGCCTCCAATTAAATGATTGTTAACTGAAGTTTGGATGTTTACATACAAAATTAGGCTATTACCAATATTGCTTATTGTTTTCCAAACAAAATTTTCAACGAACATCGGTATACTATTTCAATCAGCTAACTAAACTGTCTTCTGCAAAACAGTCGCTTACTATATATATAGTCATTAATAATTATTCCAACTCCAAATTACAAAAAATAAAAGATAAAATAAAATAAATAAATAAAGGAGATGAGGGACTTCATTTGGCATATAACATACTTATTTGAAAACCAGATTAAAGAGACCAAGTTTTGGGAAGATGAAACTAGGAAACAAATAGAGAAAGAAGGTAACAGAGCACCTTATGGCCAATAGTTGGATTCTCTTTCTTTGACCAACATACAATCACTTTCAGATCAAACCAAGGGATTAATTGTATTCATTGCATGAGCAGAGAGCTGGGTCATCTTCATGCCTCAAAGCACCACCATCAGCGGCGCCTCACCATCTCCACTGAGTGAATAATTGTCGTAGGAGCATAGCAAGCCTATCTAAAAACCCCCTCCCTCCTCCTACGAACAGAAAATTGCTGTTCTGCTAAGCGAAATGCTTTACCATTCTCAACTTTGTGCTGCAGTGGTTCTTGTACTTTCTTTCCTCCACTGCCTCCTTTTACTCCCGTTCCTAAATTAGCTTCAAAATCACAATTTGTGGAGGAAGATGAAAACTGTTAGATCCACAACATAGACATGAATACAGATGTCACTAAAATGAAAATTAAAAATTAGAACAATAAAAAATTATATCAGACCTTTGCTTGAAGCAGCCGCTGAGTTAATGTTGCAAGCACCGTTGTCAAATGGACTGTAAAGACCCCTCAGAAGTGAGAAGGTAGAAAGAGCGTTTTTTTAGATTAGATACACAAGAAACTCATTGAAAACTTAAATGGCAGAAAGAGGTACCATAAAAGGGAGCAAGCGAAGACAAGCCACCGGACAATGGATGCTTAACTGCTACCAGCTCTGGCTGATCATTGCCAACTCCTTGTTGCAAACAAATTTGAAGCAGACAATGCAAAACCTATGCCATCGGCCTTTTGGACTTGCCGGGTCAGCGAGAGTGGGCATCCATTACTTGGCTCTCTGTAGAGACTGTTAGCCAATGTAGCCCAGATAGAGACGAACAGCCACATCATCATAGCCCCTCTAGTGCATATGCACTAGTGCACTGAATACACTCCGGGAAATAAACCATTTGGTCCTTTCAGAAATTCTAATAGGCTCCCTCAGTCTTAGATCTCTGGTTTCCAGTTTGTGCAACTTTTTATGCTTTCACTTGCTCTAAGCTTAGACTGTTATTGGCCTTGCCATCACCCACTTACTCTAAGCTCTGCTGCAGCATTGTCAGCATCAGTCTTCTGAATCAGAGAGGGAGTGATCTATTTTCATTCCAAATTTCCCTATCTTAAAACTAACCCTCCGATAATGAGTTATCTCAAAAGCACAAAACTCATCTAAACCTCAACAAATAACCTGCCCTCTTCAAGGGCCTCTCCCAAACTCAACGCCACACCTCGTCAGGTCTAGAAGTTTGGTGCATATGTGTGATTGATTTTCAGTTAGTGATGTACTGCCATTCTGTTTTAACTTTTAAATCACATTAATGTATTATAATGAAACTTAGAAGAGAAAAATTCAGTCACCGTCCCCAAACTATGCTACCAAGGCCAATTTGATACCCGAACTCTCAAAAGTATCAATGTGATACCCAAAGACATATTTTGATATCAACGTGATACTTCCGTCAAAAATTCCTAACGGGGCCGTCTGTTTGCTGACGTGGCAAGCACGTGGGTCCTATGTGATTTTTTTATCAGGGGTAAAATTGTCTTTCTCTACTAATTAATTAATTAAAAAAAACAAAACAGATCTCTCTCTGTCTCTCCCCTTTTCGCAATCTGATCCTCTCTCCTTTCTCACTCTCCACCATGGCCGCTTCCTCCTACCCAAAAACCCCAAATCTGGTCCTCACACATCATATCTCATACCCATCCGCCTCGAATCCACCAACTACTTTATCTGGTCCTCATCTCATGATCACTATCTTCACCGCCCACGGCCTCTACGGCAACGTCGACGTCACCATCAAAACCCCCGACAAATTCGCCCTCAACGCCGGAGTCGAGCCCACCGCGCAGCTCACCTCAGACTTCAAGCTCTGGCGCCGGTACAACGTCGGATTTACAGACGATTACAAAGGGAGGCGACTTGGTGAATGTGTATTGGGGAGGATTAATGAGATAAGGACGAAGCTCGCATCTGGTTTGATTGGGGAGGATTCTAATTTGGCTATAACCGAGAGGGCGACGACAAATTTGAGGGCGACGACGAGCCAATTGACTGTGAGCGTGGTTCTGTGGTGGAGGTGAAGTCTGCGGTAGGTGGTGGAGGTTAATGGATCCGACCCAATTGATTGTGGGCTTGGTAGTGTGGTCAACGTGAAGTCTGAAGTTTCAAAAAATTTGAGGAGTTCTATTGAAGAAGAGTTGGGGAAGGTTAGTTTGGTTGGAGGGAATGAAGAAAGTTTGGTTCTTGATAGTGGGAATGAAGTGAGTGAGGATTTGGAGACGAAAATCGAAGGTGTGGAGGGTGTGAAGAGAAAAATGGAGAGTGGGATTGAGAGCGAAAGTTCGGATTTGGAGAGTGAGAGTGAGAGTGAGAGTTCATCAGCAGCATCATCTTCTTCGAGTAGTAGCTCTAGTGATGAGGAGGAGGAGGATGAGAGAGAGAGTGATGATATGGATGAGGAGAAGGATGGAGAAGGGAATGTGAAGGCGGAGGCGGAGAAGGAGGGCAATGAGGAGGCTTTTGAACTTGAAGAAGGTGAGATAAGTGGTGTAGAGCAGATAGGTAATGGAAGTGGTGATGAGGAGATTGACCGTGAAAGTTTTCAGGTGGTCCAATTTTGGATTAGAAGTTGAATTGTTTGTTCTTGTTTTTAGACATTGTTTGTTCTTGTTTTCTCAATTTGAATTGGATTAGAAGTTGTCAAATTGCTGCATTTGCATGTAATGTGAGATTCTTGATGTTGGGGGAGGTGCCTATGGTCGGGGCTGAGCTCACGTTCGAGGCCGAAATCGGAATTCATTTTGGGGTGAGTGGTTGGTGGCTAGTGGCTGGTGGCGGAGCTTGCTTCGGAGGTTGCGGCGGTTTAGTTAGAACAGAAGAAGAAGAAGAAGAAGAAGAAGAAATGAAAAGAAAAATAAAAATAAAAATGAATTAACAAAAACAAAAGGGTAAGTTGGTCATTTAACTTCTTTTTTTGTCTCCACGTGCTTGCCACGTCATCAAATAACGGAGCCGTTAGGAATTTTTGACGGAAGTATCACGTTGATATCAAAATATGTCTTTGGGTATCACATTGATACTTTTGAGAGTTCGGGTATCAAATTGGCCTTGGCAGCATAATTTGGGGACAGTGATTGAATTTTTCTCAACTTAGAAGGCAAAATAAGAAAACATGTTGCCTCAAGAAACAAAGCCGATTCTAAGTCTGTTCCAAGGTATATTAGCAACACTTGAACTGCCAAAGAAGAGAGTAGAAATGAAATATAAAAGATTTACATCATAACCTCCGTTTGGCTCCAAAACCAGTTGGCTTGCCAACTATCTCTTTTGAGCGTGTGTGCGGGCGTGCCAGCACCGTGGGGTGCAGTCATTGGGGGAGTCCCTTGACCTAACTTCTTCTTCAAGCGTTGTGGACGAGGAAAGCACCAACCTCACCACAAGGTTCTTCTCTAGCCTTCGGAGAAAGGACTTCTTGCCTTACGGATAAGGACTTTGGATGTGATCTCTTCGCGTCACTGAATCGATACTCAACGTGGTAGGCTGAGCAGAGCAATCACTGGGAAGTTTGGAGAAAGCACGGGTTTTGCTAAAGCGTGACCTTAGCTTCGCTGGGTTGCGAGGGTGTTACCCTTGCTTCGCTGGTGGTATCGGTGGCAGTGGCACTAACAGTCGGCTCTTGAAGAAACTTGGACTGGAAGCACGATTGCCGGGTTGATCTGGTAATGCTGACAGTCGGCTCTTGGAGAGACTAGGACTGACGCGCGGTCACCGGGTTTCAACGAGGTTGAAGGTTTGCTCTGGGGAGCCTTTGTAATCGCTAGGATTAATTAATTGGAGAGAAGTCCTTCTTTCGTCCTTGAAACCTAGTATTTATAACTAGGGTTTCGACTATTCCTTGCTATAGAAGAATTATTGATTGAAGTTTCCTATTCAATCTCTGCTACTTGACTCCAATAAGATTTCGTTTTCCTTATGGATTACGGAATGGGCGAAGCTGTAACCCAAACCTAAGCAGGCTTATTTTTGGGCCGCAGGTGTCGGCCCGCTGTGCTAAATCCACTAAAAGATCTTGCCAAAATTACTTTTGGGCTCAAACATTGCCCCCCAGGCCCCGAAAGCAGGCCCGCGAAGATGTAACTGATTGAAGGGGGCTAAAACAACACACTGATTGCTTGAAACGATATCATTAATGAGGATTGCGTCCTTTCGCTTGCGAAAACGCCTTTCTGTCGTATCGTTTCCCTCACAAAATTTCTTATTTGAACCTGCAGCCACTTCAGACCTGTCACATCAGAAACTCTTTTAGTCTCCTAAAACCCAGAAACCCTCTTACTGCCAATATCTTCCTCTCAGAAACCCAGAAATGGCTCCTCCTAAGAAGATAGTCATCGACCAAGAAGAAGAACTGAATGAACAGGCCGCCTACACTTGGGGAACCAGCATCGGTGTCCGCATTCGCCTCCATACCAATATTCAAAGACCCCTACTCCTCCGGTTCCCAAATCATCATGTTGGGCTGGGCCCAGCGCCGCGAGACTCTATTCTGGCCGACGCAATCGCCTTCTATGGCCTGCCCGTTCATCGACCCATCCCGGTCCTCCGAAGGAGTCCTGGAGTTCACTAGTTGGGGTGCCCAGAATCATCGAGCAAAGATAGGGCACTGTCCATCCTCAATCAGCGCGGCAGAGCTTTCCTGGTATAGCGAAGCACGAACACGAGATCTAGCTCGCTGGAACGCAGCAAGTATCACTCACACTATTGATCTCTGTTTCCGTCTTTCGCACGGTGGCAATCGTTCACCGCTCGCTGCCTTTTTGTGTTTTTGGAACACCTTCACAAACACCTTTGATTTTCAATTTGGCCAAATGGGTATCACTTTACTGGATATTCTTACCATCACTGACCTACCCATTGATGGCGAGCCTTATCTACATGGCCAATTCGACTCTATCACTTTCACTGTGACCATGGCCCAACATGGTCACAGCGCCCATAGCGGCTCCTACCCATGGTGGCTGTCTTATTACAGCCGGGACCATAATGCGACTGGCAGAATTGCTTTCTTAGAATACTGGCTCTGTAAATTCGTCTTATGTACTTCCTCCTGTAAACCCACCGGTGCTTGGACTCTTTTGGCAACGGCCCTCTATAACGGCCGCAGTGTCGGGCTCGGGCAACCTGTGTTGGGCGCCCTCTATTGGACTCTCTACCAGGCCACTATGCATCCTTTCGAGACTAGCATTTCTGGCCCTTTTTGGATTCTTGACTTCTGGATCCAAACCTATTTCCCATATTTTCGTCGCGATGTTATCCCGCTGCTTCCACCGGCTGACCAACTCTTGGGTCAATGGCTCAGCTGCGAGAAAAGTACTCATCTCCTCCTTACTCTGAGTGCTTTACTTACCTGTACCTTCTGCATGAGATCCCCTACTGCGACTTAGTACTGGGCAGGAGATTCCCTGCTCCGCTTGAAAACAGATTCCTCCCTAGCGCTCCTCGCTACAGCGATCTCCTGTTCAGACATCAGAATTGCTGCTGCGGAACTTAGTTATGAGCTTTACGCTCCTAACCATTTCGCTCGCCAATTCGGCCTCATCCAATTAGTGCCATTCCCGCTATATGATGCTTGGAACTACAACACCTCCTGGCGTAGATTTGGGCCCCCTTCTGGGCCTGTGCCGGTACAAAGCATGCTCGCACTGGTTGATCTTCCCGATTGGGCTAAGGATATCGACGCTGTGGATGGGACTGAGGAGGGATACGAGGAATGGTGGGAAGAAGTTTCCGTTAATTGCTGGAGCCAGCGGGATGATGAACACTTCACAACCATTTTTAGGGAGCTGAGATGTCCCTATGCTACTGATATTGAGCTACTTGATCGCTTCTCTGAAGACGCTACACAATCCCCGCCTCCTCCTAAGCCGGCTCCACAACAGGCGCGAGCCCCGCGCCAAGCCCAGGCTGGTATCGTAATTCGCGAGCCCCCTCAAAATGTAAGTATCTCAGTTCATATTTTAGTCCTTCTTTCACTCTTCCTTTTAACTCAAACTTTGCAGCACCAGGGAAATGTGCCACCTTCCGGCAGCCCCGCGGTTAATGCTTCCCTAGCCACTGGACAGTCCGGGAAGCAAAAGACAGTGATAACGGAGCCTGAAGTAGAAGGTTCCTTTTCCGACGAGGATGACCCGCAAACGGTAAGAACTTTGTTGATTAAACAAACAATGTTTTCTTATCAAGTCAAGTCTAATCCTTTCCTTTGAATTCGGCAGATCGCTGCTATCTTGGCCCTCAAGCGCAGTCGCTCTGACCCTCGAACTGATCCGTGGGCGGAAGATGAACCAATCGCTGACCGACTAGTAAGAAACTAAAAGTGCACATTGGAATTTTCTTTTTATGCCGTGCTACCATATAACAATCCTTGCTTGTAGGTTCGTCGTAGATCCTCAAGACAAACTAGGGAAGGCTCCTCAGCCGTCGGTGAAGGCACATCTTCTTCACAGGCCCAAGCGCCCACTGGTTCCAATAATCCTCCACCTCTTGTCAGTACTGCGAGCAATATACAACTAGCTCTGATCCCGGTACAAGTCATAGATGATAGGTCACCTGAAGTGGAAGAAAGATTGCCTCTTTCAGATACAATTCGTGAGGAGCCAAACATCACACCTGTCCTGGCAGAGATAGCGCCTGATCTAATCCCTGACGAGGTGGCCCAAGAACCCTTGCCGATAGCAATCCTCCGCAAGCCTCCGGCTATAGAGGTACGTTTCTCTTTAACCAGCATGATGTCCTGATTCTTTACCTGATTCTTTGGGAATTTTCATGATTCCTCCTTAAACCCAGAATCCTGGTCCTGTCGAGGAAATAGCTATCGCTGTTGAAGAACTTGGTGCTACTCCCGCTGACCCAGCTGCTGAAGATGTGGTTAACCAAGAGCTTGCCCCTGCTGCTCCTGAAGAAGAAGGAGAGGTGAACGTCGAGCCGGTGCTGGAAGCGGTTCCTGTTGTGGAGCCTCTTGAGGGTCCAGCTGCTGCTGCCCTAAATCCAATGCTTGTGCCTCCCTCCAGATTGGACAGACTGGCTCGCGTACTTGAGGTGACTCCTCCCGGAGTTATAGATGAAGCTAGGGACGGGCTTCACCGTCTTTTGAGTCCCGAAATCCTGCTGCCTCACGCATTCATGCGAGCTCTGCAGTATTTGAGGGTTCTTCATCGCGAGCACGCCATCACTGAGGACGAGTTCATTGAGATAGACGAACTGCTACAGAATCTCCCCCAGCGGCTTAATGAAAGAGAGGTTGCAACCGCGCAAGCCAGACAGGCCCAGGCCCATTATCAAGGCCTTGCTCAACAAATGGATTCTTCTTGTGACTTTCTAGGAGATAGGGCTACCCTTGTTAGAGACTTGCGGATCACGCAAAATCATCTCCCGTCCCAAATCCAAGATCTCCAGGCCCAACTGACCGCTGTGACAGCCCGTCTTGAGCATGAGGAACCCTTGCTGGAGCAACCCCTAGCGGCCTCTGAAATCCTATCTCAGAACCTGGCTCAAGCTTGCGAGGTGGTCCGACAAGCGGAGCGAGCCGCTACATATGCCAATTTCCGCTTGGATGAACATTTACTTCGTTTGACCCATGCGCGCCGAAAACTCTAGTCTTCTACTATTAGGCCCATTTTGTATGAACAATATTATTATTTATAATTCAAATATCTAGCCCACATCACTTGGCCCAAATATATGTTCAAATTTTCGAGCAGTTCAGCCTTTAATTTGCCTTTATTGCTATTGAAACTGTTTGAAAAGATAATCTCGAAATGGAGCCGTTACCTCCTTGAAGACTGCCCCGCTTCCCACGCGTTTTCAATTTCCTTCATTTCCGAGATCCTAGCATTCAATTCCATTGATACTCTTATTGATGGCGTCGAAAAGATTTCAACTGCCCATCGCACAGTTGAGGCCACTGTGATTGGCCCTATAAATACCTGTACTTTGGAGAAGTGATAAACACAAGCAAATATGGCTTTCCCAGAGATAGTTTCTCGATCCTTACTTCTCTTTCTTCAGTTTCTGAAATCTTCTCCTCACGATCTCACCCTTAGCCTCAAAATTCCTAGGCCTTATGGCTTAATATCAAAACCTGAGTAGGTCTTATGGCCTAATCTCAGGTCCAGTGGCATGTCTTTGGTCTCTGGAAATCCAGATGGGATTCACCGGTTTCACGCGTGGAGCAGGAGGGAGAAGGGCGGAAGGCCACTTTGAGATCGACTGTTCTTCTTCCGCGGCCTACCTCTGAGGTCTGAGTGTCAGGCTTCCATTTTTCCCCTGGAGGTAGATGTGGTTATGAGTCACGCTCTCTCTGAAGACCATCTCCATCCCGGAGGATAATCAACCGGAAGGGTTACGATGGATTATTTCCTTCCCTCTTCCTCCGGTACAGATGATAGCAGCTGCGACTCAGATCGGAGGCGGGATATGGGTGAAGAGAGGAAGAACATGAGCGATCACCTCGCCTCCCCTTATCGCCACAAGATCCAGAAACTCATAGAAGATCTGTAATCCTTATGATTTTTTTTAAGCCACTTTTGGCCTTATAATTGTGAATGTAACCGTTTCAATTTGTACTGCTTTTGGCCGCAAAGCCACTCTATGAATGTATGCTTTTGAGTATAGCTAAAAATATTGTTATAAAATAAGGCCTCATGTACAAGCCATCATGTATATTCTTAACACGCATTGTCAAGGAAAAAATTACAACAAAAGTTGAAAATTAATCAAAAATAAGGCCTCAACTGAGACCTGAATGTATAGAGTGTTGCCCCCCTAGTGTTCGTAGGCGAAGCAGACACATGAGACTAAGGCCACAAAATAAGGCCTGAATATAGAGATGATGCAAGCCGAGGAAAACTATGGTTGCCCCCCCAGTTTGGGACGAAGGTTGATCCGGTGGATCTTCGAACTCCCAAACACTAGGGTAATATTTCTTCAGGAATCGCCCATTGATGGGGTTGCGATGGATTTCTCCATCCAAATCCTTAAGGTGAAAAGCCCCGCATTCCAAAATGAGATGAACAACAAAGGGTCCTTCCCATCGTGGAGTCCATTTACCGCGACCAGTTAATTTCTCGCCAAAGGGCAAAACAGCTTTCCAAACAAGGTTCCCCTCTTTGTAACTATGACCACGCGTCCTCTTATCGTAGGCGCGGGCAATATGCTGTTTTTCCATTACTAAATTATCCAAAGCCGCTAAGCACTGCTCGCTCAAGTCTTCGTGTTCTTGCCACATCGCCTGGACATAATCTTCACCTATCAAGTGACGCTGATCTTGTACGCGTAAGGAATGAACGTTGATTTCCAACGGTAAAACTGCATCATGGCCGAACATTAGTGCATAAGGAGTCGTAGCAGTGGGATTCCTCCTGGAGGTGCGATAAGCCCATAGTGTCTCATATAATGTGTCGTGCCACTATCGAGGATTTTCAACCAGCATCTTCTTTAACAGGGTAATAATAATCTTGTTACTAGCCTCCGCTTGACCATTGGACTGAGCATAATATGGTGTGCTGTGGACGAACTGGATGCCCAAGTCGTTGACAAGTCGCTCGACCTCACCTCCCATGAATGCTGCCCCCCTGTCTGAAACGAGCACTTCAGGGATACCGAACTTGCAGATGATGTTCTGAAAAATAAATTGGCGAATGGTGGGACCTGAAGCCACTTTCAAAGGCTCAGCTTCGACCCATTTGGTGAAGAAATCAGTAGCTACGATGATGAACTTGTGTTGGAGAGAAGAGTGACGGTGAATCATCCCAATCAAGTCCAGTGCCCAGCCTCATGCAGGCCAAGGTTTAATAATAGGTTGCATGGGAATATTGAGAATGTGCTGGACTAGACCGTGTGCCTGACAGTCTTGGCATCCTTTGGCGAAAGCGATACAATCCTTCAAAATGCTGGGCCAATAATACCCATGTCTCCTGATGAGCCACCGCATCTTAGGTCCCACTTGATGGGCTTCACATATTCCAGTGTGTGCTTCGGGCAACAATCATTTCTCTTCGCGACCATAAACACATCGGAAGTCTATGCCATCTTCCCCACGCCGTCGCAGCTCGTCACCCCTGAGGAAGTAATTTAAGGCAAGAAAACGAGTCTTCCTGTCTACTGTGAGATCTGGTTGTTTGAGGTAATCGATCAACGGAATGCGCCAATCGAAATCAATAGGCTCTAGGACAGCGACGACCGGATCATCAGGCTGGTCAGGCCGCGCAAGTCATGAAGGCAATGCTCGACTTTCAGAAAGCGCTCGCGAACCCAGTACTTCAATGTAATGCCGGTAGCCAGTTGAGCAAGTTCATTGGCTGCGAAGTTGTGTTCGCGAGGGATGTACTCCAAACCCACGTCATCAAACTGATCCAGCAGCTCAATGGCGCGATTCAAATATGGGACGAGCAAACAGCTTGCACATCTGTATTTCTCTTGAAGCTGATTGATCACAAGTAAAGAGTCGCCGCGGACCTGAACATCTCTTACTCTCATTTCCAGTAAGACTTCTAGGCCAATAATAAGGGCCTCATACTCTGCTTGGTTGTTTGTACATTTAAACTCCAATTGGAAAGAGTAAGAGAAACGATCGCCCGCTGGGTTCTCCAGGACAATTCCTGCCCCTGCTAATGTTTCAGTTCTTGAACCATCAAAAAACAATACCCAGGGCTGCAAGGAGACTGTGGCTTGATACCATATGGCGTACTCTGGAATGCCCGCCAAATCTGGTCGGGTGGTAGTTACGGCCACTATCTCTAACTCCCTCACCGTGGGGATATCCAAGATAGGGTGATGCGCTAGAAAGTCTGCAATGGCCTGTCCTTTTACTGCTTTCTGGGGAACGTGTTGTAGCGAGAATTCAAACAGGGCCAATACCCACTTGCCAATGCGGCCTCGCAGAATTCGGCGCGACAGCATGTACTTGACTAGGTCGGTCTGAGCGATGATGCAAGTAGTAAAGTATAACATGTAGTGCCGCAACTTGCATGCTGAGAAGTACAATGTAAGACACAGCTTTTCCATTGGAGTATATCTGGTTTCGCAATCTGTTAGTGTCCTACTAAAGTAGAAAATGGCATGTTTGACGCCTTCTTCATCATCTTGGGCGAGCAGGCTGCCAATGGAAGCCGCAGCTGCTGAAATATATAACTTCAATGGAGATCCAGTTCTCGGGGGAACAAGCACTGGCGGACTCGCAAGGTAGGCCTTGATTCTGTCGAAAGCCTCTTGATGTTTAGGCTCCCATACAAACTCAACCTGACCTTGCAGTTTCAGCAATGGAGAGAAGGGCTGGATTTTGCCTACAGAATTAGAGATGAAACGTCTCAGAAAGTTGATCTTACCCAGCAAACGCTACAATTCCTTTTTCGTTCGTGGGGCGGTTGCATTGATGACTGCGCTTGCCTTGTCTTCAGGGACCTCAATTCCTCTCTGATGGACAATAAATCCGAGAAAATCTCCTGCTTGAACTCCAAAAATGCATTTAGCAGGATTCATTCTGAGCTTGTGTTGCCGCATGCTCTCGAATACCTTTCTGAGATCAAAGATGTGTCTCCTTTCTTTTAGACTTCACAACTACGTCATCGATGTAGACCTCTAAAATCTTACCCAGGATGTCGTGGAAGATCAAGTTCATGGCTCTCTGATACGTTGCTCCGGCATTCTTCAGTCCAAAAGGCTTAACCACATATTCAAAAACGCTCGCGAAGCCAGGACAACGGAACGCGGTTTTATGTCTGTCTTCTTCTGCGACTGGAATCTGGTGATACCCTGCGCTGCCATCCATGAAGGACAACAATTCATGTCCTGCTACGGCGTCTACTAACATATCCGCCACCGGCATGGGGTAGACATCTTAAGGTGTAGCGATATTAAGGTCTCTGTAGTCTACGCAGACCCTCATCTTGCCATTCTTCTTGCGAATAGGCACTATAATAGATAGCCACTGATTGTACTTGGCTACCTTGATAATGCCCGATTTATGCATTTTTTTTTACTTCCTCCTTGACGAGGACTTGGGTCTCTGAATTCATTCTTCGCGGCTCTTGTTTCACAGGCCTCTTGTCAGGGAGTGTTAGCAGTTGATGGCAAACCAAGTCCGGTGACAGGCCGGGCATGTCTTCATATTTCTCTGCAAAGCAGTCTTTGAATTGATGTAATAAATCAATGAGCCTCTGTTTCTCGCTAGGCTCTAAATAAGCGCTGATGACCATTTCCATAGGTTCATCTGTTGTTCCGAGATTGACCTTCTCGGTAGGATCTCTGACCTTAGGAGGTGTGTCGTCCAGCGCTGCTAGAGCGAGCTGAATATCTACCTCATCCTCTTGTTCCGGGTCAGAAACTTCTTCATTGACGACCTCCAAGGTCGCAACTCGATCGTAGGCCTCTTTTTCCACTAAATACGATGATAGTCTTTCGTACAGCGAGTGAAAGGCCTCTATCCCTTCCTCTGGAAGGTCGTGATCCATTAATCGTTTAAGGGTTTGAGCACAGCATGGCCAGGCCTTTCCAAGCCTTCTTTTGCGAGCGTAAGCCCCCACTGTGCCAATTCAGAGGCAGTCACCCCTGTGGGACGGCCTTTGTCATCGATGCCACTGACTTGCAATGGAGTGATAGGCTCCAAATAGTACCCGGCATCTACATAATTCGCGGAAATGGGGAATGGACGAGGATCCGCTTTAATCACCTCCGCTTTATCTGTCTTCCTATTCCACATAACTAGTTCCTGATGGAGAGTTGACGGAACACAATAACTCTGATGGATCCAGTCTCGGCCCAAAATAGCACTGTAGGCCGCATAGCAATCTGTCACAAAGAAAGCATAAACTCCCTCAGCAGGGCCAACCTTGATGCTCAAGAAAAGTAGTCCTAGGGTTTTTGTTACAGTCCCCGCGAAGTTTTTGAGCGTGAGGGATGTAGACTAGATTTTCTCCTTCTTGATTCCGAGCAAGTGCATGGTCCTGGTAGTGATGACATTAACGGCAGCTCCGGTATCAACCATGATCTTGCTAACTTTGATGCCGCCAACTTCTGTTGTTATATATAGAGGCCTCATGTGTTGGACCATAGCAGGTGTTGGCTTGGTGAAGCTCATGAAGAATTCTTTGCTATGAGCATCCCCCATTTCAAGAAAGACCGCTTCTTCCACAGGTGTCGTGACCGACGATGTGATCTGTACGGGCTGCACACTACTTTCCTCAGCTTCGATGCAGTCCTGAGCGGCAACTGGTAGTGCATATCATGTGGGGAGTACGTAAACCATGTTGCAGGACGTGTCAATCATATCTGTCTCCTCCATGTCGTCCTCCAGATTAAGCTTGGGCTCGTTGACAGGGGCGTCAGTGTTGAATTGCTTAGCCAAACGATCTACTAACGACTCCTCTGTAAGGCCTTTTACCTCACACTGCTTGTGCTCTTGTACCACAAGTGCCTGCTTGGGCGAGTCTAACTTCGGTTCCCCTGCTACGCTTACCTCTAGGGGAGCGACCACTACACTCTGGACTCTTTTTGGTCTCCATTGTAAAGTATCGGTAGTCTTGTCCTTGCCCCCCAATCTCTCAAAAATTGAAGATTTAGCTTCTGGTTCTTCGCTAAATAACCTACGCCTGACATGTGATCGCCGAGTCGGCGAACCCTCCTTTCGAGCTGCCGGAGGATTCCTCTCTTCGGTGATCCTGCAAAAAACACTGGGCTTAGATGCCCCTGTTGCTTATTTCTGAAGGCTGCGGGGAGCCACTAATGGCTTAGCAGCTAGTGCCTCCATCTCCTTCTTATACTGCTCAGGTGATTTGACCAATTGTGAAGGCTTGATCAGGCCCTGGTCAAAAGCCTCTAGCGCGTGCTTGGCTTCCCCGAACCTGCATTGCAGTTTCCTCTTCCTGGAAGAGCTTATTTCCACTGCCTTCCCCTTTTCCCTGGTGTACCATTTTCCTTCCTTGATGGTGGCAGCTGGAGCAGGTGGGAGGTAGGGCTTGGTCAGAATGTTCTTGCGCTCGTTTGTGGTCTTCTCCTCTTGTTTCTGATCGACTGCGGCCGCTTTCAGTTTCTTGAATAAATTGGAGTCCTTTGGGGATGGTGGCGACTCCATTTTCTCTTTTTCTCTAGGGCTAGAAGGTTGATAGTTCCGCGATGGCGAGGCCCACTTAATAGGCGGGAGAGAGCCAAAACGAAATGTCTGCTCGACCTCTTCATGTGACACTTGGATGCCACACTCTTCTTTGCATCGCGAGCATAGGACCACGGGTGGGGCTTTCCCAACTGGTTTAGTTTTCTGCTGTGCAGGGGTCTCATCCTCGACAGACTTTCCTTCTCCCCCCCCCTTTGTACTCAAATCCAATGTTGGTTTCCTCTGGTTCTGTTTAGCCCAGTTCACATCGACCATATTGATCCCGGTGTCGGGAAAAGGGTTCAAGTCTACGAACGCTGCAGCCGTTACTGGGGCTTCCACCTGCAAACTACCATTATTAAGCCATACCTGAATCTGGTCTTTGAGCTTCACACAGTCCGCGGTATTGTGATTCCACAGGTTATGGAATTTGTAGTACTTCTTCCCTTTCAGCTGGTCTGGTCGAGGGAAAGGTCCAAAGTCCGTCTTTACCATCTTCGCAGCAATCATCTCATCCAAAATTTCATGTGCCTTATTGGCATCATAAGTATATGTCGCGAACTCAGGTTTGGTGAAGGCCATCGATTTGAGCTTGACAGGCTCCTTGGAAATTTTCAGTTGCTTCAGGGCTGGATTCTTCCTCCCGGTTAGTTCATAAGCAACGATATCATTTTCCTCTTCCTCATCGTCATCTTGAACCACTTCTTCAACGTGAAGATGGTAGTAGGGGTCACAAGTAGCCAGCTGGTAGCTCAGGGCCGATATGGTGCGATGTTTTCCTAGTACATATGTCCCTTTGGACGCATTCTTCGTTGCGTCAGTTTCTCTGAGGAGATGTTCAAAGCTGCCTACCTTTGTGATGAGCTCTCCCATTGACTGGATCAAGCTGCCATGTTGCTTCTTTCGCTGACGAGGCTCTAAACCCTTGACCGCCAGATTGACTAACTCTTTCTCGGGCAGGATGACATTCAGCTTGGCTTTCTGAATTTAGAAGCGCTGAAGATAGGCCACATCAGACTCTGTAGGCTGTTGGGCCATCTGAGTGAGAGAAGCCAAGTCAACCTCAGGCTCAATGGCTCCAAAGGTTTCTCGGAATAGCTTTTCCATTACGGGCCAATCCGCCACGGTCCCTGGCCGAAGTTTGGAAAACCACCTAAAGGCAGCTCCCGAGAGAGAAGTGCCAAAGATCCTGCATTTGAGGATATCATCATTCTGGTATTGGCCACATTGTACCCTAAACCTGGCTAGATGGGTAGCCGCATTCTCGGTGTCTTCCCCTGAAAAAGTAGAAAATATGATATTTTTATAACCCCTGGAAAAGGGCGCTAGCATTACATGCGGCGGGAAAGGTCCCTCATAGACCCCATCCACTTAGGTCCTAGGATTAGCCAGACTGATCATCTCCTCTACCTCTTCACGTCTAACATACTCTGGGCCCGGAGGCGGAAGAAGGGGTGTTGCCACAGTATGGCGAGCAGCCTGCAAGGGTATTGCTTGGTTCAGAGCCACTGTCTCTTCTCCTACATGTACAACGTGGTTTGTAGCTGGTTGCTGAAGAGTTACTGCTGGTATGGGCATCTCTTTTGTCAAGGCTGTTATCTTAATTGGGTTACCAGCCTGGTCAATACCATAATAGCTTCCTGGCAGTTCTTGGTATATGTTTTCTGCCCCGTCATTGTCATATTGAACAAATGTGGTAGAGCCGGACGCGGTTCCACTAACTTTCGATGCCTGATGCTTCTGTCTGGTGGTCTGTCCGTCTGACGGGGTGGCATTTTGTTTGTTGTCGCCGATAACCAAAGCTTGCTCTTTACTTTTCAGTTGTGTAGCAGTGACGGCTGTGGAAGGTGTAGCGGTATTGCTGCTAGCCTTATCTCCCTGGTTCGGTGGCACGTACTTGCTCGAACCAGTCGGCTGGCCAAGGGAACCGAGGATAGCATTAGGATCCCCGAAAGCTTTGTTCAATACTTCTCTTGCCTGGTTCAGTTCGGCTCTTTGCATGGCCACCTCGGTTGTGAGGTTAGCGCCATCCTTGCGAAGACCTGCCATATCTGACGCAGTCTGCTTGGTTTGGTTCGCGATGGCCTCCATGATCTCTTTTTGGCACTGATTCTACTCACTAGCGATACCCGTGGCATGAGCCCTTACTGCACTTTCTGATTGTGCGATTTGTTGCTTAGTATCTTCTGTATGTCGGGTAATGCGCTGGTCTAGTTTGCGTATGAGCCAGTCTGTCTTCGCGGTTTCCCTTTCAAAATCGGCGGCTATCTTCTTGCGATGATTTTCAATGTTCTCCATGATGATCGTGAAGCTCTCCTCGGAGGTCGCTCCTTCTGGAATAGGCTTCGCAATGAAAGCCTCTCTTCCTCCACTTTCTAATGTATTGGAGACATCGATAGTGATAACAGGCTCGCTGGCCTGATTGGTAGTGACATTCTGACCCTCAATAGTGGTCGAGTGATTTTCGCCCCGTTCAGTTGACATATCGGATGATTGGGAATGATGAGAAAATCTTTAACTCACTTGTTCTTCAGAAAGACCGCGACAGTCCGCATGAGGATGCGGTCTGTAACTGGAGGTCTTATGTCTTGAGCAGTTAGCGTAAACCTTTTGGTAAGGGTTTTCGCTCTACTTCCCAATGGCTACGTTCACGAAGAGACACTATTGTAGGTCCCACTAGGCGTGCCAAAATGTTTGGCTCCAAAACCAGTTGGCTTGCAAACTGTCTCTTTTAAGTGTGTGCGCGGGCGTGCCAACATCGTGGGGTGCAGTCGTCGGGGGAGTCCCTTGACCTAACTTCTTCTTCAAGCGTTGTGGACGAGGAGAGCACCAACCTCGCCACAAGGTTCTTCTCTAGCCTTCCGAGAAAGGACTTCTTGCCTTACGGATAAGGACTTTGGATGTGATCTCTTCGCGTCACTGAATCGATACTCAACGTGGTAGGCTGAGCAGAGCAATCACTGGGTAGTTTGGAGAAAGCATGGGATTTGCTAAAGAGTAACCTTAGCTTTGCTGGGTTGCGAGGGCGTTACCCTTGCTTCGCTGATGGTATCGGTGGCAGTGGCACTAACAGTCAGCTCTTGAAGAGACTAGGACTGGAAGCACGATCGCCGGGTTGATCTGGTGATGCTGACAGTCGGCTCTTGGAGATACTAGGGCTGGCGAGCGGTCACCGGGTTTCAACGAGGTTGAAGGTTTGCTCCGGGGAGGCTTTGTAATCGCTAGGATTGATTGATTGGAGAGAGGTCCTTCTTTCATCCTTGAAACCTAGTATTTATAACTAGGGTTTCGACTGTTCCTTGCTATAGAAGGATTATTGATTGAAGTTTCCTATTCAATCTCTACTACTTGACTTCAATAAGATTTCGTTTTCCTTATGGATTACGGAATGGGCGAAGCTGTAACCCAAACCCAAGCAGGCTTATTTTTGGGCCGCAAGTATTGGCCCGCTGTGCTAAATCCACTAAAGGATCTTGCCAAAATTACTTTTGGGCTCAAACAACCTCAGTGATATTTTTAATAACGTACTTCTGCGAAAGTCTGTTTGTATTACAATGGCACAAATTGTTAGCAATCAGCTCTTCCAGACATTTTGATGTCTCTCACAAACATTCCAAACAGAAAATACAGGAAAAGTAAAAGCATGAACACTAGCAGGGTATGATAATGAACCTAGTTACCCAAATTTACAAGGAGTTACACTTGTAAATTCTCAATTGCCTAAAGCTCAATCTTCTTCTACTACCAATCCTAAGTCTCCTTCTTCTAAAGCTTGATATTGGTTTCTTGACTTCTACTATAGACTAACAAACTGACCTCACTATTGCTTTCTTGTAATTGTTGAGACTAATTTTTACTACATTTTTAGTACATTTCTCTCTACATTTTGCTTAGTCATTTCTTTAACAATGTCATTTCTAACTTGTTTTATGTTTTTAGGTAGTTTTGGGTCTAGAAATAGAAGACAAGGAGTTATTTGCGCAGAAATGAGAAGAAATGGAGAAATGAAGTTTTCCCAGTTCTACTAGGAAAAGGAATCTTAGTTAAAGTAGGAATCCTAATGCAACTAGGAGTGAGCTCGGCAAAATGATGTTTGGAAATGAAGAAATGACAGAGTCCCAGTTGGACTAGGAAACTTGAAGACACTAGGAGTCCTGATGCTGCTAGGAGACCTGGTGAGACTAGGAGATATTGTGTCTTGAAGATGACTCAAGATAGTTCAAGAGAATGTTCTAGATTATTGAAGAATTTCAGCAATACATAAGAATAATTTCGAGTTGGCCCATTTTGGGAGAGTTTGGCCTGAAGTTTGAAGCATGTGACTTGCACATGAGTCTCTAGATCTTTCTTGACGTCTTGGAGGAGTCATTGGCCCATTCTAATTGCTTTTTGCCGTGAGAATTACAAGGAATAATAAAAAGATTTCGGCAATATCTTTTTGGGATTATTTTGGATTTTCTTGGGAATTTTTGAAGAGAAAATAGAGGAATAAGTATTGAATTATGACTCTACATACAAGGAGGTCGAAATTAGGTCTAAGTACATGGTGAATTCGGCAAGATACAAAAGTGATTTGTTCTCTACTTCTCAAGGAATATTTTCATTGGTTGAATGATGTCACAAGTAGATTTCGACCTAGATTCTCAAGCCCTTGCCATTCACTATATAAAGGAGGTTTGTGAAGCACTTCTACACACTACAAAATTCAGAATCAAAAGTCATAAACACTTCCCTTTCTCTTCCAAGTTTCGGCAATTTCAAGAAGTTCCAAGTTCGAGGCCGTGAAGCATCATCCTCTCCATTCAAGCATCATTGCCGTGATCCTCATCCATTCCATCACCTTTTGAAGCTTCTTGCGTCCTTGAAGATCAAAAAGTGTAACCATGAACACGACTCTATGTTTTCGGTTTTGCTATGTAAACTATTTTGGGTTTTATATAAATTTCGATTTTGGTTTTTTTTCTTGGATTGATAATTTGCGATTTCTATAGTTGATGAAGTGTTGATTTTAGATATGTAGTTTTCGAATACTATGAAGCATGTTTTAGGTTTTAGGTTTTCAAGTTGAAAAGTTGCGATTTCATGATGTTCTTGCATGATTGTTAATTTCGAGCTTCAATCCCATCTTTTATGTGTTAACTGATCTTTGGATGCATACGTAGGTTGATGAACATGTAAAACCTATAAATACTTAGGTAAATTAACAATGAGTCTTGCATGCTTGATTAGCGTTCTAACTTGTGTTCTTTACTTGAATTTATCAAACTTCCATGATTCTTAATGAGTTGAGAGTGTTTTTGTTAGTGATTAGCTACCACTCTACCACTAGTAATTGCATGATTAATAGGGTTAACTATGGTGCGTTCATCTAATTAATTTAATTAAGGGAAATAATAAGAACTTTGTATGCGTTCATCTTTGTTCTTGATTGATTCTATGCCTTGACATATTTTGATTCGTGATTTGATGTTTGAAACCTTGCCAACGTGTTAATAGTAGTTAATTACAATTAAAATCGTTCCATTCATATATTTCTACTTGATTTTGGTTTTGATGTGTCACATATGTATATATAATTACTTAGTTGTTAAATTTAGGGTGATGCTATTCACACATCCTTTTTCTCTATTCACACACCTCTTCTAATTTTCTATTATTTTAATTCAATTTTTTTTTATAAATTACCCTAACTACCCTCCCTTATAAATCTGTCTTTTTTTCTTTTTTCTTTTTTTCTATTTGGCAATTCAATCATGTAAGTGGAATGACCTGTATTATTAGAGAAACAATATGTTTCCCCAGTAATCACCTTCATCCAACTGAATTTAAATTGTAAAGCTTGTCCTCATACTTTGCATAGTACCAAACTCAATGCTTGTTTGTTTATGACTCTTAATCTAGGTGCATCATCCTCAAATAAAATAAAATAAATAAAATAAATATGGAATCAACGTTTTATCCACTTCAGCCACAAGCTTCCACACTGCAGTTGATGATGTACACAAAATTTAGAGATGCTCTACATAATATTGAATGCAATGAGTTGCAATCTTCGTGTGGGGACAAATTATGTTCTACTAGCATAATATAGTAGACCAAATCATGTTTATAATCATAGACCATCATTATTAGGTTGTTGTAAAGTATTATAGTTGCTCAATGGAATCAAATACACCAAATAATTTTAGTTAAAATCTTAACAGGAATAATGGATTCAAAGGGGCTCGAATGATTACTGAACTCATTTTTTTTTCCATGTCTCCATTGCAAATCAAATGTAAAATTTTCTCAAATGATGGGTCTAAAGTTTCTTGTTCTACCATGATTAAACTTCCAAGCATCATATTAGAGAGATATAATGACTATGCTACATAAGTTTTTGATGAAAAAGAAAAGAGAAAATCGAAAAGAGTTTTGAAGTCCTCTGTGTTTGCGGAAAAATAAGGGTTTAGGATTTGAGGATGACTGACTTGCCAAATAGAAAAAGAAACATAATTATAAGGAATGGTAGTTAGGGTAATTTTTTTTAAAAAAAATTGAATTAAAGTAATAGAAAAATAGAGGGGGTGTGTGAATAGAGAAAAATGGTGTGTGAATAGCACCACCCTAAATTTATTAAAATCCTAAATCCCCTTAATTGTATTTTCGTAAATAATATGTGTTTATTTTTTAATTTGTTTTGCTAACGTTTTATTTTTCAGGAATTAATTAGGCCATAATCCCCGGTTGAGAACGATCCCTACTTATTCTTACTACATTGATAGGGTTTTAAATTGAGCACTAATTTGTGCAGGTCAGTAATCCAGCTAACTCAAATATTTTTAATCTTGCTCAACTTATCAGTGAAGGCACTTGCAAGCAAATGGACCATTCAAACAATAATTTTAAAAGATTGAGTCCTCTATTAATTTAACATTCAACCACTTACCAATGTCCTTTCCAAAGAAATGCTCGATGCAGTAGATCAATGCACTCATTCCATTGATCAACACGGCAAGATCAACCACTGTGTTAAGCTTCTCCATTCTTGCTTTGAACCAGGTCGCAACCGAATCGGCCTCGGCCTAGGCGTTTAGAGGGACAGCGGCTGGCGTGATCACCGACAAGGTTTGAGCCACTGATGAGGCACCAGTGGTTGCGGCGGCACAGGCGACAGGGTTTGGATCGCACTCCACCATGATCAGTGATGCGAAAAACTCAAGCATCTCAAAATCCTAATCGAATTGTGGAATTTCGAGCTCCACATTGGAGATTCCAAAAGCATCGAGCACAGAACAGAGGAGATCCTTGAAATGTTCAGTCAGGATTTTACGAGAATGATCTAGTCGTTCTTTGGTGTGAGTTTCCAAGGCCTCAGATCGGAGCTCCAAAATCTTGATGGAGTGAGAATCCCTGAGAAGACTCTCTGCGTTCTGCACCTTATGGATGCAGCAGAGAAGTCCTCTAACCTTCAGCTATAGGGCCTTCATGGTAGCGTCATCCATGGCGTTTCCCGCCATTTTGATAGGTCAACACTCAAAGATGATGAGAAGAGTGGGTCGGGTGCGATGAAAATGGGCTTAACGAAAGTGAGATTTGTTTATCGATGCAAATGGATGGATATATCTATTTATAGTCGCGGGCTTCTGACTCTTTTTTTTTTTTTGGAACGCAACCAAATCGAGGGCATAGTGGGCCCAACACTTGGTCCAATTTGATTTGAAATTTTTTTTTTTTTGGGTTCCCTTTTGATCAGAAGATTTGGAAGAATCGTGAGAGAGAGAGAGAGAGAGAGAGAGAGAGAGAGAGAGATCTCCACGGCCGTTGTGACTGAGGGCGGCGGTTGTGCTGTGGAGGAAGGAGCCTTCTCACTTAGGGTTTGCATTGGGTGGGCTTCTTGGTTATGTGGGTTGGCCGGTTGGGGTGGATTAGCTCTCTTCGACCCATCGTACTGTTTAATTTTGTTTTTGGTTCGCAAAGACCAGTTGCTCTATTCAACCATTTATGCCTGGATTTTCTAAAATGGTTAGTGTACTGGAGGTATGTATGCTGATTCTATTTATTTTTATAATAAGGTTTTGTATGCTCTAAGAGACGACTTCTTCTGTCAACTCCATGGAGGTGGGCTATTTTGGTACTGCTTGCTAAATATAATATCGGACCGACATTTTTCAATAAAAAAAGAGTACATTACTTTAATAAAAAAAAAACTAGTACATTACTTTAATAATAAAAATCATTCATCCTAAAATTTCATATCCACGTATGGATTCTACGAAAAATTAGCCAAATTTGAAAATGTCTAATTGACTAAATGACAAAATTCTTATGAATTTGACTAATTATTTATAGAGATAATTCAAGCATAAGAGTGTAAATGATAAACAATTTAGATCGTTGAATTATTGGATTCGAAAGAAGTAATAGGAAAAAAAAAAGAGTTAATTATAGAGTACTTTAATTAACTAACCTAAATTAATCATCATAAAGTTTCATATTCATGTATGAATTCTACAAATAAATAGCTAAATTAGAAAAAGCGTAACCATATGATTACCATGATTTTCCTTTCAATTTCAACATGATATTGCATTTGTTCGCACAAGTTAAATAACTAAATATAAATGATATACACATATCAGTTTCGATCGTTGAATTAATTGTATGCCTACAAATATACAATACTCAATGGTTATAATTGGAAATGTTAATGCTCAAGTCCGGCGGTGGCCGATTCCTTGCTTAACGCGGGTCCGGTGGGCGGACCGCTACTCCTAGGATTAGGTGATTCATGTTCGCTGCAACACGATAGATAGGGCGTCAGAGGGAGACCGCGTTGGGCGGTCTTCACTTCTCCGATGCCTAAGTCAGTCACTGTATATGCGCAGCATAACAATAAATGAGTAGTAATTGCGTAATTAATGAGGAGAGAGGAGAGAACCTTTTATAGTTGAGGAAGAGGTTGATCTTCCTCTTGTTTCTGATGTGGGACTGATATGCTTCGATTCCCAGCGTCTGGAGCTTCTGATGCTATCTTGACGCGGCGCGTGGCGGCACGCTAGCGGTGATCTGGGGGCGGTCCAGGGCTTAAGCGGTAGCCTGCCTGGCCGTGCCTTCGCAGGTCATCCCCTTGGTGGGAGTCGTTACCTCTGGCGGTACAATGAGCGTGGCTCATTATAGCTAATTATGCTCGTTCTGGCACATGTAGGTACAGGAAATTACTTCTAAACCCTATTATTGTTTCTAGTGGTTTCTCCGGTGTAACTAGGCAGAATTCAGTACCCGTCGGTGGATATGAAGATAACTCCAAGACCCTATCAAATGAAATATACAACGTCAGATGTATAAATCAAGCCAGTCCGTTTATGCGTCTCTGATGTTGAAGTAAGGCTATATATGTAATTTAACAGGGTAACAATAAAGACAAGAAGTTATTGCTCCACTTAAGGTGGTTGAGCTTGGTTTATATCTCTTGGGCAAGAGAAAGGAGTTTTCCATTTTCTCGATGTGGGATGCGAATCCACAGTTTACATACTGATGTCGGATTCTGGTGTGACCTTTGGTTAGCCCTACCAGACTGGGCTAGGATCTGTACCACCCCAAGTGCCACCCATTGTGAGCATCGCCTTGTTGGGTACCGGTTCTAGCCCTTGACCTGGTACTTGGGTGATCCTGCGGGGTTTGGCGGTAGTATGAAACTAAGTGACAGTCGAGAGGTATTTGCTGGTATCTATAATTACATTGTTTTTCAAACTAGCTAGCGTCACTTTTGTAACACAAATGGATTACAAAAACTTAATGAACTCGAGTAACCAGAGATCTTTTCTATGTGTACCTGCACATGTTTGCTATGATCATCATACACTTGATATGGTAAACAAAATATTTATTTACCACATAGTTCCAAAGTAAAGTGTTAGTAAACCTTCACAATATAATATACACTCGCATACACTTTATTCAGTTATTGTAGCTGGGAGAGTTTACTACCAAATATCCAAATCTTCAGTGTGGCTTGGTTTGAAAAAGCTTTGGAAGTCATTCTATACTGGTGTACAGTGAGTTATGGGTAATGGCAAGAGTATTCTTTTATGGTCTAATAATTGGCTTGGCTCTCCTATTGCATAAGCCCTTTTGTTAAATACTGAAGTGGTGGACTTTCTTAATGAAACAGTTGGAGATTATATTGTAGACCCAATTGTAAAAAGACAAAAAAAAGAAAAGAAAACCTTCATTGTCAAAAAAAAAAAAAAAATTTCTTCAATCCATTAAGTAAGATAACAGGGGGATTATGAGTGTTCTCAAAGAAATAGTACATGAGATATGAATCACTGAAAATTAAAGTTTTTATACTTTACAAAATTGAAAAACAGTGTCTGAAATTAAAAATCCGATACACTTTTGGTACAAGTTGTCAATAACACCGTTAATCCTTATGCTATTTTTCATATTTCAAAGAATAATTTAATATTTTCCCTCTCTTTGTCTCTCTCTAGTCTCTCCCGTTTTCCAAAAACTCCATAGCCATCTTCACCAATTTTTATTTTTTTTTAATCTCCACCCCACTCCCACTCTTCAAAGGCTTTCTCGGCCCAAAGACTAATTTGTGCCCTGGGGGTTATGTCCAGAAGCTTCCTCCCCTATGGCCACCGAGAACAAATTGAGATTTAAACTCCAATAAGCGGCAGCGAGATTCAAACCCTACTGTAAGAGTTTTACACCTACAGACTCTTGCCAACTCAACCACTTGTAAACCTGTAGTGGTTCCCTATTTATAGTTCTTGGTTTCACTTATTTTGATAAGGACAAGTCTTCGTATGGAATAATTAAGAAGCTATGCTTCAGAATCTTAACTTAATTATAAACTGGTATATTTTATTTACACATGTCTATCTTCTTAGGCCCTGTTTGGTTGGCAGAAATGTCAGAATAGAAAATAATTTATTTTCCTTTCCAGACCGATATGACATGGAATAGGTTTTAGTATTTTCATGTGGGTGTTTGGAACATTACTGGAAATAAAATTCTAGAACTAATTTTTCATTCCTCTTGTAGTGTTTGGTAAGTCATAAAAACAAAATCTAAAATTATAATTTTCAATAACACACTTTTATTAATTAAAGTCCAAGTATTATATCTACTTATAAGGAACATTGGTAGGGGAATATAAATTTTTTGGAGGGATAATTTTTGTAATTTTGTCTTTGGCAGTGGGAAATGAAATTAGAATACCACCCTCCCCCACCCCCCCCCCCCCCCCCCCTCCCTCCTCTCCTCTCTCTCCAAAAAAAAAAAAAAAAATTAAACACACATGCGCGCGCACACACCAACCCTCACTACAACTCTCTAAGGACAACTAAAAACCTCTAGTCTGTCAACAACTAGAAGAAAGCCCACCAAACCACTTCATTGTGGTTGCCCTCATCTAACCCAACGCCCAGCAGCCCTCTGCCCTTCCGGCTGCCAACATTTAAGCCAATCCCTAGCGATCCCTTACCCAATACCATCAAGCGTCTATCAAATGATACATTTACTCTTTTCACTTTGAAAAATAATTAAATATATAAACAACAGTGATTTGACATTTTATTGTTATCTCACAAATTCACTCTGAATTACAGTGTTATTGTTTTAATCATCTAAACATATGAAAATTATAATTTATTGACTAAAGACAAATATTATCGCTAGTATGTTGTGTATTATAGCCCATAATACAAGTGGGCGTAGCCTTGGTCTTGGAGAATATACTTTCGGCTAGTTTCTATAGGGTTAGGACATATTTTTGGCGCTCAAGTAAAACTTACCCCAAAAATAAGAAAATGTGACGATGACGAAAACAGCATGTGCTATAGCCTAAACCTTGAACCACATCCAAGCGACATACTAATCAACTCCACTACCCAAATCCAAAAGCCGTTATCCCCCACCACCAACTCATGCCCGATCCACACTCAAAGCAAAGATCTGGCTTGGATTGAATGAACTGCGAGAAGAGATCGATGGAATAGCACCAAAACCCAAGCCTCGTTAATGAAAGAAAGCCTCCTCTGGTAGAGGAGGAGACACCAAAAAAAAAGTAAAACAATGACAAAGGGAAGGTTCCGACAACCCCTCCTGACCTTCGAACTCAGAAGGACTTTGTTGCTGCCGTGCGCTCTATTAAGTACTAACCTTGGCAGAGCTATTTTTCTTTCCTTTTTGACCAATAAATTCCTTCACCTAAGATAATTTTTGCCAGCATCACCCAATATTGAAGCACCACCATTAATTAGAATTTATTTATTTATTTTTTGAATAGAATTTGATATCATTATAATCAATAATACGTCGTTGGCTAGAATTGAACATGTACTTCAATAGGATAACATATTAGTGAATTCTGAAACTCTATCAAGCAATCAAGCAAATGCAACTCATTACAAATTTATTTTGAGCTCGCTATTTTAGCGAGCTTATAAACAAAAAAACAACTTCGTGTATTCTAGGGCAAAATCATCGACTGGCCTCCTTTTGGCATGCAAGCAGTTATGGTACTAATAGAACTCCATTTTCTAGCAAACAAATAAGAGTAATTACTTATTCATAAGTCGCTTGAAATACACTAATCACATTCAAGACAGTTACCAACTCCTAAAGGAATCATGATCCAAAGAGCTTGGCACTTAAAAACCATAAATCGACCCAAAAAGCTTAAGAAGATCAACTCTTAGGCCAGGAAAACCCATGTGATTTAAAAGCCCATAAAATAGGCCCAGACAGCCCAAGCTTGAGCCCAAGCCTAGAGGCCCAAACCCAAACACAAGTAAAGCTAGCAGAAGCACGAGTCACATGCCGCCGGCGAGCCTTCCAGTGGCCTACCCTTCCAGCACAACATGATCCAATTGGTAGCCAAACTCAAAGTCTGCCCACCACTGACTGAGCAGAATACACTAAGGCCTAGCCCATGCCCGCAAAAGTACTTGTCAACCCCGATCCCCGACGCTTCTACTTTAACAAATGTCGATCATTGATAAGACCTTCAACCGAGTCGCCGATCTGCTACAGTACTTATGTTGCAGCCGCTTGCTTTATCATGTCTTCAAATGCCTAGATTGAGATCGAAGGCAACCTAGCTCGCTGGATCAGATTCACCCTCTGAAACCGCTCTCCACGCACTGGGAATGAACCCCAGACACTCTCACCTGGTTAGACCGGCGCTGGACACGGTCGGTCACCGCCAGCTTTGGCACAAAATCCCTAGGTCTAGGGTTTCTGGTTATTAATTACAATAATGTAAAGTAATATATATCAACCCACCAACCATTGTCACATAGTGTATTAATACATTCAAGTCATTTAACAGTCAATCAATTGTCCGCGCACATTTTGAGTGATTGATTGATACATATTGATTAATGTAGATCTCATACTGAAATTATGTGTATTTATCAGTGGTTTATAGTTGTAAGATTTATATGCTTAAATATTACTTGGAATGTAGCCATCGTGATCATAGATGTATGAATCGAAATTGGACATGGTACTGCATTCTGTATACTGTGTTATTAGAAGATTTTGTGCCTTAATAGTTAATACAATGATAATCACATTTACTTTTAATAGACAAAATGTCTAAATAACTCGAGATATATGCTAGATAATGATACGTCATCATTATCTAAAATAATATTTTTTGAATAATGGTTAGTCATCCATGTAACAACACCATGGATGTGGCATTGTTCAAGATCACTCCTCATAAAATCACATCGAATTATTTCAGAATCTAGCTGTCTCTTCCCCTCATTCATATATAGCTCATCTTGCAAAGAAAAAAACAAAAGCTCTTTGATATTTTATCATGGGGGTGAGAACTTATTCCTCCCTTGATCCAAAGTCCGTCTCCGAAAACTCAGGTGCAAGTTGTGTGTGGTGAGTGGTGTACGTGTGGTGTGAGTGGTGTGAATATGAAATATACATAAATGAAAAATTAAGGAAGATAATAATCAACTCATAATCAATAGTTTTCAAGAGAATTGAAGAGATTTTCATTCTACCGGGAATCATTAAGAGATAGGCACGCACTTTGAAACCCAAGAGTTTTCAAATGGCAAGGTTTGCTCTCAAATTCTTAGAGTAGGAAGAATCCCAAAGAAATTTTATCTTAATGAGAGAAAAAGTAGTAACAATTACTACTTACCAATAGTAAAAACTAAAAAGAGAAATTTAATTTTTGGGATTGGTCGAAAGTCGAAACATTACTCTATAAGATTTGAAAGCTTAAGATTGAGATTTTCGGATACTATCAAATCCTTGGAGTAGCTCCAAAGAAAAAAAAACAAAAGAACAAAAAAAAAAAAGTGGTAAACCCTAGAAAGGGTTTTGGTGTGAACTGTGAAGTAATGTAGTCCTAAATAGTCTCATAGTGGGGGAGAGTGGCTAAATTAACCTCAACCTCAACTTCATGATAAAAAATACTAACTCGCTTAGCTGGTTGGTTAAGGTTAATTTTCAACACAATTGAATTCTGAGAACAAAGAAATAGAGTGGGGGTTTTATTTTGGTATTATTAATGAGAGTTGGAGATTCTGAAAGAACGGAATTAGAGGAGGGCAGTGACAAGTCAATTTCCCACGAACCAAAAACTCTCTCTCACAAAAAGAAAGAGCAGTTATATAAAACTCAAAGAGACCAAAACACCCAACTGCAGAATTTGGAAAGCCTCAATATTCTCAGTTTTTATCTTCCTCTCTTTGTTTCTCTCTCCGTGTTTTTTCTTTTGTTTGTGTTCTGGGTTTTTCCTTAACTGTTTGCTTGAAGCTTTGGGCTGATCCATTTTGCTTTAGCTAGATGCACAGAATCTCTGTGCTTTCATTGCCTTCTGAGCACATCTTGATTTCAGGAGCAAAAAGAGGATTTTTAGGGAGATAAATTTCCGAAAGAAAAACAATACGATCAAATTAAGTGGATTTGCTTCCTAGCCAAGCTACCTATATTATCTCTATCTCTTTAATTAGGGCTGTATTCCTTCTTTTACTCCAGCCCACCGGTTCACAAATCCCACTTCACAAAAAAGAAACACAGATAGCTCAATCTTGTGTGTTTTCTCTGAGCTGGGTTTTCTTGTTTTTTCCTCAAATGGATATGGAGCACCAAGAGATCACTAACCCTGAGATCACTGAGAGCAACAACAATGGAGGAGGACTACTGATCAAGCTCAAGATGGCAAAGGCTGAACCTTTTTCGGAACAAGGTAATCGGAAACCTGAAAACCTTGCTCCTCAATTCACTAAAATCTGTCATATTTGCCACAAAGGTTTCGAGTCCGGGAAAGCTCTGGGAGGTCACATGAGAATGCATGTCCAAGAGAGCAAGGGACTGATCAAGAGCTCTTCGAAATCTCCGAAGCCGGCGGTGGTGAAAAATAGTGCCACTGAATTCAGTACTAGTACTACTGATTCCAGTGGTGAACCTGTCTGCATAGAGTGTGGTAAGATTTTCCCGTCAAAGAAATCTCTCTATGGACACATGAGGTCACACCCGGATAGGCCTTATAGGGGAATTGAGCCTCCTCAATCAACCAAGAACAGCTCCACTTCAACTTTATCTGATGCTTTGCCTCAAAATAATCACAAGGCAGCTGAGGATCAGCAGATTGATTCTGCTGGGACAGCTCGAATCTGGTTCGGGCCTAATCCGAAAGTGGTTCCTGATCTGGTTAAGATTGTGCCTAGCTGGTCTCAAACTGCGAAAAGAGGTACGAAAGGTACTAGTCTTTCTGAAACCAACTCTGAGACTGATGATGATTGTGATGATGAGTTGGATTTGAGTGAAGCTGTCCATGATCTGATGATGTTAGCTCAAGCCAATCCAAAAGGAGCTGAGGAGGCTACCAACAGCAATTTCATGACCAAAAACGAGGATCGTGATGGAAAGGACAGAACGGTAATTGACTATGTGGGTGTAGCCAAGAAGAGGAAGCAGAAGCTTGAAATTGAGGAGGATGGGGATTTTGTAAGTGGGTTTGATCTAGGGAAGTCTAGGAATCACTTGGAGCTGGGAGTGGATTTGAAAGAGGACAGTGAAGAGGAGTTATCGGATAGTGAAAACTCCGAGAGCATTGTGCTTGCAAACATGATGAGGAGGAAGAAGAGAAGGAAGATGAAATTGGAAGACTTGGAAGGAGCGGTTGTTGCTCAAGATCATCAACATCAAAGCCATCATCACAAAGTTTATCCTTGCAGTCTTTGCAACAAGTCATTCCAAAGCCACCAAGCATTGGGAGGACACATGTCAAGCCACAACAAGTTCAAGAACAACATCCAGTACCCTGTGGAACATGATCATCATCAATCTGGTTCTGACGATACTAACAATGGAAATGCTAATCTCACCAACGCAGCCACCCAAGTTGACCATGATCAGGCTGAAAGTCACCAATGCAGATTCTGTAACAGGACTTTTCCAACAGGTCAAGCATTGGGAGGTCATATGAGGTCTCACTGGACCGGTCCAAATGATCCAGCTCAATCGAGCCAGACCGGGCGCAAAGGCCTCGACATTGACCTCAATGAGCTTCCACCTATGGAGTATGAACAAGGTATAGACTACTCCGGAGCTGGTTATGGCACTTCTTCTTATAATTCAGTTACTTAAAGTTATGAGATAACTTCATCAAGCACTTTCAGTGGCAGCTATCTAGCTAGCTACAGTAGTCGTACTCTTTGGTGTTTCTGTCTCTCTGATAGTTCAGTGTTGCCTTTTTTTTTGTTTTTGTAGTCTAGTGAAAGACACTTTGGATAGGAAACCCTTTTGCTCATGTAGGGTGGTATGGGTACTTTGTCCTCTTGTGTTAAATTTCTTCATGGAAAGTATGATGGTCCTGGGAAAGATTTAAAGATCTAAAAGGTCATTGTGTTTTACTTTGGGATCATAATGATGTAAAGAATCTGAATATATACATGGATTTCTTTTGGAATTTCATCTTGTCTACTATTTTCTTTAATAAAGTTCATTATGGTACATTTGATTGCATAGTTTGATGCCAAAAGCTTCAAAAACCTTGTATTCTCTTATGTAGTGTGGAAAGGCGTTGAGATTGTTGCGAAAAGCGATATTATAGCCATGAGTATCTATTGTTGTGTGTTGTTGGCATTTGGTTATGATTTTTTTTTATAGGTGATATGAGGCTAATAACATAGCACTAAATATGTGGTGGAACTCCATCATAGTTATTTTTCTAAAAGTCAATAGTTCTCTACCTACAGCAGCTTTTACACATCAACTTAAACTTGCAAGAACCACCCCTTTTTTACTGTTCAGTTTACTTGTTTGTTTTTGATAAAGGCCAATTAACCATAAAGAGAGAGAACAAAGAGAAGCAATCCAATTAGTCCAATAAAGCAACTTGTTAGAGCCTGGGAAGTTGGTGTCAGTTTTGAAAAGGTCCTATCCTAGTGTACACAACTGATAAAGATGTAGAATTTCTTCTACATCATCTACCTTAATTACAATATCAAAATCAACAAGAAGAAACTACATGTCACTCTTAAACAAAACTAATTCCAAAGACAAACAATTGTTAATTCCTGTCCAATTCAAGCTTATTTTAGCATCTTTCTTCCTTGAGATGAGTTTAGTATGACCAGAAAAATAGTAAGACAAGAAAGTGTCTAGATTCAGTTAATAAGTTTAAATAGGAATTGTATATACATTACATGCTTGCATATATATCAAAATCAAATGTACCTCATCATAAATCACAAGTACATACCGATAAAAACTTAAATAATTTATCACATTTTTCAGAGAAACAGAATCTACTTAATGTAAACGTATCTTATTCATATCCCTCATTTTGACTTGCATAAGTAAGTCTGGCTTGTGCATGTTGATCGATTCTAAACCTTATAATTCGGCAGAAAATGTCATGAATGTCTTGGGTAACAGTTTTTACATGTAAAATAGCATGTATACTTGTATGGTAAGTGTTAAGTGATTAGAACTTAGAAGAGAGTAGGTAGAGGCTACATAGCTCTCAACTGTTTTATTCACAAATTCTCGTGACCTTAAACTTTCTCTATACAAAATCATTTGACTTTTTAAAGACATTGCCACCTTCCGCACGCCATTTTCTTAACTTCCAAACAGTACCAATGTACCCTATTAAGTTACTTAATATCTTTCATGCACATGGTTCTTTTTCAGATTTCCTTTCTGTGGTTTGCTTGACTTCAGCTGCCATCTGATTCTGATAATAATGTACAGAACCGTGTTCGATCATATCTTAATACGACTTGGGATTCCATCAGTGCTCTAGGGTTTACATGCTCAAAAAATTCAATGGTTGGTTCACATACATATATACAATCTATTGATGTAACATTATTTTCTTATTTGCATACGTGTTTACCATATTTATTAGAAATATTTCTGATAGGCGTGAGATTTATTTACACAATAAATCTTAGATCCTACAAAATTTTAATCTTATCATTCATTGTATGCACTGTTTTTTTTTATTATTAAATGAAGATTTCATTGATAATCGCAGGCCAAAACGAGATTTACAAATTTCCCAGAAACGAGAATCATGCACCATTCATTTAAGACATCGAAGCTCACTTAATCAAGGAGCCTAACAAACTACAACATTACCCTACAAAGAGATCATTTTGTGTGAAAACTTTCTTTGCCAATGCGCTCAATTACAGTGCTTCAAAAGCTTTCATTATCAAGATGTAAAGAAACATCATAATCTAGTAATTACATCTCCAGAAGCTTCCTTATCATGCATTGTATCCACTTTAATATGGTAATTACATATTTAATATGCGTGAATGCCCAGCTATTGAATCTCTTTGACCAATTGTTTGACGCAAAATTAAAATTTGTGCAGAGAATCATGCGATTAATTTCTTTACCATCGACGAATTAATCCAGTGACTATGTCAAAGCTCCACCTAAGAATGTTGAACGAATATGCTTAAGCATGAACATGGCCTTAGTTTGGCATGAGACAACCATATTTTAAATGTGTGATTTCCGAGCAATAAAATCTTTCATGAACCCCTTAATTATAGAATGGATTGAAATCCCACGCAAACAATGAACAAATGCTGCTGGCTTCTTCCGTTTATACTCATAACGTACAGAACAATTTACTCTACTCTATATTTGTTATGACCTTTCTCATAGAAATAGAGCTCATCTTTGCAAATTGATTCCACACATTCTTCGCGAAATGGCAAAAAATCCCTAGCAGGGCGGAGCTCCATTGGATATCCACCTCTAATGAGGGGAGAACTCAGGGACAAATGGAGAATGAAGATGAGGCAGGGATGGTATTGTGATCCTCATTCCCAAACTCGCCTTAATAATATATAAATATATTTAATTTATATATTTTTTAATTTATATATATTAATTAATTTTTTATAATATAAATCACAAATATATACATTTATTACTTTACTTTAATGACTATACTTTTACTTTAATGGTGTTTTGACTTTTGCACTCACTGAATTATGATTTATGAATTTAATCATGTTTTAATTTTATTTGTTGTAGATTTTGATTTTAAAAAAGGCAATATGAGAAAAAATTATTTTATTTATTAAATTCTTATTGGGGATTTGGGGTGAGTTTGGAGGCTTAGTCCCCAGTGGGGATGGGGACGAAGATTATTGGGGATTGGGGCAGGATTTTTTTTGGGGGGGGGGGGGGTGGGGGTGAATGACCCCGGGGATGGGGATGATATTGTGATCCTCATCCCCAACCCGCCCCATTGCCAGTATAATCATTATTGTGTTTTAGAGAAACGGGAATTGAGAGAAAATCGCTGTGTGTTCTCATTGATAATAGAGGTCTCTTTATATAGAGGATTACAATGCATAGAATCTGAATTGTACAAGGAAAGATAATCATACATTGAATGAATATCTCTAAGATATTCTCCGAGATTATCTCTAATTAAAACCCTATTACCACTAGGGCATGTAACCTAGAGTTTGGGCCAGACACAATTTGGATTTACTTAAACACTCCTCCTTATGTCGCCCAAACGTGGTGCTCCTCTCGTTGCCTCATTAAAAACCTTGCCGAGTAACAAAAACCCTGTGGGACAAAAATAACCTCAGTCGAAGGGGAAAAAGAGCACAACACACCCTTCACGTTTCGAGACCATACGTGTAGACATCTTCCCCTGATGTCTGCATCGCATCTCCCCCTGATGACTACGGTCATGGGAGATCGGATAACTTTTGTAAACGATGTTACCAACACGTTTCTCGAAAGTGGAATTTAGGCAATGACTTAGTGAGCAAGCCTGCCACACTGTCCTCACACTATGCCAAAAATGTCATTAGACGACAAACATCAGACAACAGAAAGCTGATTTTCTGTTGTCTGAGTTTTTCAGACGACAGATAAATTAAATCTGTTGTCTGAATACACTGAAAAACAATACTTGTTTCATTTTCAATAAATGATCGTATTCAGACAGCATATATATGTTGTTGTAAAAGATTGAAATTTTTCATATCAAACCCAAAGTAATTCCCTCCAAGAAGTTGAAATACTTTCCCTCTCAAAGTTTCAAAACCCAGGCTAACTAGTCACTAGGGGTGATATTCAGACAACACAATTTCTTAATTATGTTGTCTGAGTAAGCTGTGTTTGACTTTTTTATGTTAACTCTCCCTTTCTCTCTCTCTCCCAACGATTGTAGTCCCATTCTCTCTCTCTGTCTCCATCTCTTTCTTTTGCTTTCCCAAACCTTCAAAAACCAACAACTTCCCCAACAGACCACTGCAATAAGCCTCATCTCTAGGGTGCCTCCGCCTTTTCCTCTTCTCGCTCAACCCTCCATTCAGATCCAGTCCCCGGAAGGAGACGGTGGTTTTTCAATTTGGGTGTTTAGGGTTCTTCTTGTTTTGGGGTTTGCCTGGTTTTGGGGTTCTTTTGGTTTCGGAGGGGAGAGAGTCCACCTGATCCACTTTCTCTCTCCCTATCATCCACTCATTCTCTCATGCCTTCTCTGCTCAAAAATCCATATCTGTCTTCAAACCAAACCCTTGTCAGACCGCCTCCCCTACTAGTCTAACTCTTCTTACTCCGATTCCGGCCAAAGAGAGGTCGTCGAAGCCGCTCGCTTTTGGTCGTGTGATTATTGGATAACTGTTAACATGAGTAATGCCAAGAACCTGAAGGGTTGGATTTATACAATATCTGTTCTGTCGGATCGTACATCTGTATTAAGATGAAGTGTTTTTTCGTTGTTAGAACCATGGAAGTCGGCGTTTCTTCCATTTAAAGTCGAAGCGTTTGGAGAGAATCAAATTGAAGTGTTGGAGATGTCGCCGGCCACAAAATGTCAGGTATGATGGTGAGTTCATCTTTATAATGCTGCTCTGAACCACATGTGTCTTTATAAACTTCCTGTGGATTGATTGCCGTTCGACTAGAAGATGTCACATGAATTGGCATGAGGAGACTTTTTTAAGTTCTCTAGTTTTACTAAGATACATGTGGTTATTTCGATCTACTGAACACTTCTGCAGGGAGCTACAGAATTGAGATTCCCAGCAATGGAGCTTCTCCTCGGTAATGCCTTAATGTTCACTGCACCTTTGAATGCTTTGGTAGAAACATGTGAGGCCGACAACTCCTTTTTCAACATGCCTCTACTACTGTCTGTTGCCCTTGTAGGGGCCACTGTTGGAGGTAAGATATGACTTGCTTTACAATCAGCATTGTTTATGTTCTGTAGAGTATAAGGGGAAAGATGTATCGAGTAGTTTTGTTTTGTTTATTTGGTTTAAATGATGACTTCATTGAAAAGTATTCGTTATGTTGTTGATAGCTTAGTTCTTTTATCATAGGGCTGGTTGCCCGGCAAAGGAAAGGGGAATTACAACGAGTGAACGAACAGTTACAACAAATTAATACTGCTCTGAGAAGACAAGCTAAGATAGAATCATATGCTCCCACTTTGATTTATACACTCTTAGTTTCTCTGCAAACTGGTAGAGCAATAAGCTTTGGTAGTTTGTATGTTCTGTAACCGAATTTAAAAGGAATCTACTGCTTATATATGTAGTATTTTAATTGTGGTTTCTTCATGATTGCTGACTATTGAAATTTGTCTATTGGATTGTGTTTATAGTTCAAGAGGAAGCTCAGAGATCCCAAGGGGGAGAATGTCACTCTTGGACCTGCTGTCCGTGATGGAAAGTATGTACGTTTTTGGTGTTGCTCACATCTTTGCCTCGTTCAATGATACCTTCATTGTAAGTTGTGCATCTTCTTGAATCTAACTGTCATCGACTTGCCTCGTTCAATCCTGTTGCTAAAACCATGAAGACTGTTTCAAGAGGCATGGTTGTTCTTACAGTTCTATTTACCATGGACTTTCCAAAGGTACTTTAGCTGATTTTTAGTTTCTTTGACGGTGTATTCTGTATGAGCATCTTTCCTGTTCTTTTTAGAATATATGTGAATAAAGCCTTGCAATTTCAAGCTAATGGCTTTGAACTTAATGGCAACTCCTCTTCCTTGAAACCAAAGTGTAGGCTGAGTTCCTTATTTACTAGCTATCATTCTTATGGGTGCCAACAATAGCAAAGACATACATTTAATCAAGCTTTGGTAACCTTTTTCCTTTTTCCTTTTTCCTTTCCTATGTGAAAGTCTTTAGTTTTTGTCCTACTCCCTCCGCCCCCTCTTGTATATTTCTTTCTTTCCTTTTTCTTAATAATTTTACATAGTTCATAAAAAGTCATTAGGTACCATCCGGATTTTCATTTTTTCTTCCTTGTAGTGAGGTATTATTTTATGGCACAAGAAGCTTATTGCAGAAAGAGCATATTCAGGCATTCTGAGTCACCAAGTAATTATCAGGTATGGATGCACCCAGTTTGGCATGTTTCTGTGAAGTGGTTTTCGTTGTAACGTTTAGCTTCTTGTTTATGTATCTCTTCCAGCCACAATCGTGAATCATAGCTGGTTCTGAAGGTATCGAAGGCTTCAACCTGCTCATGGAAATGGGGTGAGTTCTGCTTGCATTTATTCTTTTTGTCCAACAGTTTTGCAGTTTTGCTATGTATCTTATATATTGAGAACTATATATCACCTAAACATACATACATACATATATATATATATATATATATATATATATTATATTGTATGCATATATATATTCATCATTTTACGTACTCATCATCTCTCTTTTCTTTTCATAAGATTTTGATGTCAACGAACTTGATGAATGGTATGTGAATTACCATAATGACTACTTTCAAAGATAAATTGTTAAATTGTTTATAGTTGTTGCTAAGATGTTAGTCACTAGGGATAAGTTAAAGCTATGTGCATAATTTACAGATTGGTGCTAAAACATTTAGTTATCTTTAAAGTGAATCTTTTTGGGCCTATCAATGCTTAAATGTACATGAAAGTGAACTTTTCTAGTTGGTTTCAGGTGTGTATATTAGCAATATGTACAACTTCATGAGAGGTTTCAAGGTCCGTCATACTCTTAACTTTCTCAGCTTCATCCATTTCATTGTAGCTGGTTGTTATTATGATTATAATGTTATATTAAATTCATTGATGGCTCAGTGTGAGTGTGCTGCTACTACAGGTGAGAGTATCACTAGGTCCTCAGTTATAGAGGAACTTGTATAAGCAGGGTTTAATTTTATGTCTCGAATATTTATCTACAATTTACATCATATATGCAGTTTGTACTATGTTTTGTAAATTACTCTCCCCTGGCAATTTCAATTGAGTGTTGATCAATTCGCTATAGAAACATAGAGAAGCCGTTTTACAGTTACTAAATTCGATAACAAACATCCAACCATTTATCCTGCAGTGACTGATCAAGTATTTATAATTTATATTCTGGTTGTTTCTAATGAGGGAAAGGGAAAGGGAACTGGAATTTGGTCATCTCTCATTAGAAACAACCAGAAACCCAGGAAAGGGAAAGGGAACTAGATTCAAAAACTTATGTCTACATTTCACTACTACGTGAGTGGTTCAATGGCATAAAATAAATTCATATTCTGGTTGTTTCTAATGAGGGATGACCAAAATCCAGTTCCCTTTTCCTTTCCTAGGTTTTTTGTTTCTGTTTTTTTGTGTGTGAATTTATTGTGCTGGGTTTTTGTTTTGGTTTTGAATAGGGAGTAGTTTAGAGAGAAGTATAGGAACATTGCCACAACACATCGGTCGCTGCTGTAAGTGAATCTCATTTCTCAGATCTACATGCTCAATTCTTCTTCAGATGATATTTTTTGGTTGCTTTGCAGAAATGTTAGTGTTGGTCCATAATATATCAAGTTGTTGGAAGATCCTATAATCATTGAGCTTGCATTAGTCTGTAACTTAGAAATGAGACATGAGACATGAGTATTGTTCCTTAATACTTAACTGATCACCTGGAATCATGAATGAATTTATTTCACATTTGACAGGGATACATACGAGACAATGTATTTGAACCACAATGTTGGGCTGCTCCAGGGATACTTATGATACCAGCTTCTACCTAGGATTTCCACTTTTGGTAATATGCAAGTATAATTGTAGGTAATATTCTTAATTCCCTTCTCTGCAAGTATAATTGTCATTTGTTTCTCAGACCTTCACAGATATTAACAGTTGCTAACAAAATATATTATTCTCAATTGACATTGCTATCCAGCTACCTCTAAATGGAGAACTTGTGATTGAAAAATTGACAATGAGAACTCTTAAAAGTTGTATAGTAGCATATAATTTCTAGACTAAAATATCAAGTACACTAAATCTTACTCTGTGTCATAGGAAGATCAAGGCACAAAGGTAGACAATTATTCTGATTAAGTACCATGTAGGATATGGACTCAAAATCACTGTACATGTTTTCATGGCACTTGAATGTTATTTGCAACCTACATTTACATCCTTGCTGGCATTATTTTCTGGTTTGCTTTCACTGACAAAATGAAGCCCTTAGCTATTTAAAGTGGGTATTATTTTTCTTCCCCTTCATTACTCTCTGAATTTCCACTTATCGTGTTTAGTACTTCTTAACATTACCAAGATAACTAGATGCATGATTGTTTGGGTCTGTAGGAGAGGCCTAATTTAAATTAGCTCACTTGATGAATTGAAGATGAAGTGATATTATCTATTCATTTGTACTACAGGTTATTTCCGGTGTGTTGGACATTCTAATCTTCAGATTCCTCCATTTGTTTAGATAGATCTTTTTCAGATCATTCTAGCTCAAGCATTGAGTATAGGTAATCTACTTAATTTGCTCACCACTGGATGGAGTGCCTTTGTGAACAAGAAGTTCTGCTAAATTTCTGTGTTTGTGTGATCTGCAGATTGCAAGAATTATATGGAACAATGACTCTTCTCTTCAAAACTTTGATGCCTCAATTTGCTGATATCTTTGGAGGATTATCCACTTGAAGAATGATAGCTGTTACATAATTGGCTAAATTAAAGATTTTGCTACCTAGTTGCTCTAAATTAGTATAGTTGCTCTAAATATTAGTTTTTTTCATTTTTTTTGCCTTATGAGTTTATTGAGCTGATGCACATTAGGTTTATGTATGAAACAATTATGGATGTATTTGCTAGCTATAATGACAGAATGAATAATATATGCCTTTTTTGTAGTTTCCAGATTACATTCTAATAGGAATATAAATGTGACATTTGAAATACCATGCAACCACTAAATCAAAGTCAAAATATGTTGTTGGAGCTACTTAAGAACAATAGAATTTAGGAAAAATCTATTGTTATATTCCCACTCAAACAACAGAAAATTGTGGTCTCACAATCAAAACAAAGACAAAAATATATAAACTTCTGTTGACTCAAAATAAAAAAAAACGACAAATAATTGTATTTTAAATGAATGTACAACAACAAATAATTGTTTTGTTTAGTAGTTTAACTAACAGTTAACTGTTAGTTATTTTCCCACTCAAACAACAGAAAACTGTGGCCTTACAATAAAAACAATGACAAAAATATATAAATTTTCGTTGACTCAAGACAAAAACAACAACATATAATTGTATCTTAAATGAATGTACAACAACAAATAATTGTTTTGTGTTGGTAGTTTAAATAACAGTTAATTGTTATTAGAATACGAAACAAACAACAGAAAACTGTTATTATTGTAAGTCATTATAAATAACAGATAATTGTTGTCTGAATTCTCTAACAGACAACAGATGACTTGAAAACCTTCTGTTGTCTGAAAAATCAGACGACAGAGGAAATCTATCGTCTGATACCCCCAAGAAATGGCACAGTACTAGACAACAGAATTTTTTTTAATCAAACGACATATCTCGTCTGTCGTCTGATAGCTTTATTGGCATAGTGTCAGATTGACTCTAGTTCAAATTGATATTGAGGAGAGTCTGTTGTTACTGATTATGTTTGTTGTTGTCGCTTTTGATGTAGCATTGCTTTATTTGTTCAAAACAAACAGCATTACCCTAAATGCTCGTAGGCTCATCTGTGGTAAACTTCAAACCACAATTGTTTGAACATGTGTAATTATGGATCCAATCCATATACATTCACAAACCACTTTATGAAGAGCAAGAATCTCTGCATTGTTCGAAGATATAGCGACTAGGGTCTATTCTGTAGACCTCCAAGATATCACGGCCTTTACCCATGGTGAACACTTAACCAATTTGGGAATGACCTTTGTATGGGTCAGAGAGATACCCAACATCAGCAAAACCTTCCAAAACACTTATGTCGTTTTGGGGTGGGGATAGAGAACGCAGGCCAGCGTTGGCGGAGTTTCTAGTGTGTGTTAGGTCTGAATCCATCATCTCTCTGTAAGGATAGAACAAGCTCATATCAATTGTACATCTCAAGTACCGAAAGATGTCTTTTACACCAATCAAATGGCGTCGCATTGGCGCAGAGCTATACCTTAGCTAACAAGTTCACTGCAAATGAGATGTCCGGTCCTATGCATTGAACTAAGTACAATAATGTGCCTATTGTACTCTAGTAAGGCACTCCTGCCTCTAGCACATATTCATCATCATCCTTTGAATGAAGAGGATCATTTTTAGGATCAAGACTACGGATGATCATGGGGGTGCTTGGAGGCTTGACCTTGTCAAAATGCCTAAGCATCTACAACACGATGCTCAAGTTCCAAACCGAGACATAATCGTGTTCTCCCAAAATCATTTATCTCAAACTCTGATTTCAAGTGTTCAGCGGTTTCCCTTAACTCTTTAAGGGCTTCCAATGAAGATCATGTCCAACATGAGCCGCGATAGAATCCGAAACATGTTATGGAAATGCGTGGGCATATCCCTTCCCAATCAAGTAGTCATTTTGGTGAGCGTTTCAACCTCTTTGTAAACGCGCTCCGTGATCTAGAGCCACTTGACTTGGGTAAATGAAGTTCACCATGAACTTTCATGTATATTCTGTATCTAGATCCCCATAGAGATACATAGTGACCACATTTGTAAGCTGCATAATTAGTTATTCGGAAACTACCAAACTAACAGGGTAGTGGAGTGCAATGACATCCATTACGAGAGAATATGTCTCATCGTAGTCGATTCCAGGGCGTTTTGTGAGAAGCCTTGCGCCATAAGGCGAGATTGTCATCTCTTTTTCTCATCACGCTTTCTAACGAAGACCTATTAGTCAATAGGTTTTATGTTAGGAGGTGTTGGCATCACTGGCTCAAAAACCTTCCTCTTCGTTAGAGAATCCAACTTAACCTGGATCGTATCTTTCCATTTAGGCCAAATTTCTCTACGTTGGCATTCATTCATCAACGGAGCGTGGTTCGATATCGTCAGACTCAACAAACTCATGCGCAACAAAATGCGCAACTACATCATCAATTATGATGGAGTTTCTATCCCACATCTCATGTACACTAGTGTAATTTTCATAAAGCTCTATATTCTCATGAATAGGTTCTAACGTTGAGGCGTCCCCCAATAATAACCCTAACCGGGAAGATTCTCATGAGACGGATTTTGAGTCTTGATGATCAAAGCATTGGAATGTGCCCAAGTGTCCTTCGAACCCACGGGCCTCCCACGCATCCTAGCTGGGGCCATGGCCTATAACGCCGGAGTGCCACTCTCTTTAGCGTTGGCGCCATGCCTACCTCCGTGTAGGGTGGCGCTACGTCCTCTCGTAGGGACATACTTCCTTGCAGGCATGTTTGCATCATATTTGTGTGATCTCGTCACTTTAACAAGGATCGAGATGAGACATAGTGGGGACAGGCCACGACAATTCCTGTCGTTCCTGCTGAACATTCGTGTTCTTATCTCCCCCTAACGACGGGAAGACTGCCTCATCAAAGTGACAACCCGCAAATCTAGCGGTAATGAGATCGCCTTGCAAGGGCATTAAGTGGCGGACAATTGTTGGAGTCTTAAATCCAACGTAGTTGCCCATTCGTCTGTAAGGACCTGTCATAGAGCACTATGGCGACGCAATTGGCACATAAGTGGCACACTCAAATATGGTAAGTACGATACTTGTATCCAGTCACTAGCTGTAACACAAAGGTAGATTGAGTGGCGGTAGGTTGTAGACGAATGAGCATAGCTGCATGTGATATTGCATCACCCCAAGAGGACGTAAGGAGATTGGTGCACATTACCAATGTCCGGACTACCATCGTAGTCGTTTCCACAAGACCATTTGGGTGTGTTCATGGGAATATGATGTCCAACATCAGTCTCAATGCAATCACCATCGAAAGTCTTCGATGTAAACTTTCTAGCAATGTCAAATCCAATTGACTGAATATGATGATTCGAGGAGTGAGCCCGTTGTTGTATGATATGTGCTAGGAGTGTAGCATAAGCAGCATTTACAAGTGGACAATGGCGCAACACGTGACCAGCGTGTTTGCATGTCAACCAACATCATGAGATATTTAAACGTCCGCAAGTGGTTGAACTAGTCCACAGAATCCCCACTGATTCTATGTAAGAACAGAATGAGTATTTTTATATCCTTCGTATAGGACGGTCTCAGTCCTTATTTCCCTAAGGAACGAGCTTTGTAAACCGAGCGAGAGGCTTTAAAAGCAACCAATGAGGATTTTGGTTGGGCCTGAGTGTCTGAAACGCTATTTGAAGCAAGTTGGTGATTGCAGCATCACCTGGGGCGCCATCACTATGATGGACGCTATCCATGGGGTCATGGATAGGGACTGTGCCAGCCCTAGGTTGGTGGTGGACGGAGGCGGTGCCCTAGGCAGCAGCGTCGGTCACACTTAGTCCAGAAATCAACTTTTGATTTATGCTTCATTTCGCTCGATAGAAAAGATGTCCATGTAAAATATTTAGTAGTCGGATCATCATATCATGACCAAGATGACCTATCATGTCGTGACAAAGCCAATATGTGTCTAAATCCAAGAGATCTTCTCTCATAACTTTATTGGATTTAATAGCTCGAATAGTGACATAAAGTCCACTAGAGATACATAAACCTCTCTAAGATGCACCTTTATTCGCAATCGTTCGAGGCATTGCAAAGGAACTCATTTCCTTTCTCTACATGCATTTTCGCATGGAATTCGTTAGCTATTCATAGGTGCGATTCGCCCTAGAAGCGTAGAGAGTTTCTGTGACAGTAATCAAGGTGCCATTTGGCAAAGGGAACTTGGGCTATTCCATGTCCTTGAATTAATACTGATGGCCCAGCCATTATAGTCATAAAGTAATATGCTTAGAATCAAAATGGAGTCAAAATGAAAAGAACTCGAAATTTTATTCATGAGCCAAAGGAGTCACATCATTGTCTCTTTGACCAAAGAAAATCTAATCCAAAATGCTAGCTAATGCAAAACAATGGTAGTCGTCTAATTTCTTTCGGCAATTCCAAAATGAATGTGACCAGGTGAGTAAAGAGATGTCGGTGGAGCAAGTCTCGCTTAAGTACCACTAATCTCATAACTTTCCTAGACATCACACTTACTTTGGGGTGAGCCTACTTTGAAGAAAGATTAAACTATTAGCATTTACTACAAAGTATATGGCAATTGCCTATTACATCTCTTGGAAAAATAAAGACTTAAATAGAATTGGTGATCTATTAATCCCAGCCAGATTTGTATTCTTCAACCCTTCACTCTAGAGCATCTTCTTGATCTTCTTGTTCCACATAGTGAGCTTCTCTTGCTTCACAATATGCTTTGTAGGCGGTGACAAGTTCTTCATGAGCTCTACAAATGTATGCCCAATGATCAGACACTCCACATCGAGAACATACATCTCTTTGCTCAAACTCCATTGATTGAGGTGCTTTGAAAGCATCATTTTGATGGCTCTTAGTGTTAGTGGCACCACCAACATGGCCAGAGGCATTGCCTCCCTCTCTCTTTCCACGCTGATCTCTTCGGTTCCGTGTTCGCCTATTTTGGCAGTTACTTTCCCAAGTAGAGCGATTATATGGACCAGAACGTCCAAATGTATCCCTAAGATTAGGGTTTCGCTCTTGGCGCCCTCTCTTTGGGGCGCGACTATAATTGGATTCCGGAATATGCTCTGTTCCCACGGATCTCGAATTATAATTCTTCACAAGGATGTTATCATGCTTTTTAGTGACATTCATAGCTCCAATGAGCTCATGAAACCTTGTGATCCGTCTTGCAGTAACATTGATTCGATAGTTCTTAGCAACCATCAATGCAGAGATAGGGAAGGTAGAGAGAGTCTTCTCAATCAACATCGCATTTGTGATCTCTTTACCACAGAATTCCATTAAGGATTTAATGCGAAGTGCTTTCGAGTTGTAGTCAAGAACTGACTTGAAATCACATAAGCGGAGGCTATGCGATCTCACTTCTAAGTCAGGAAGCAGGGAGTCACAGACGTTGCCAAATCTTTCTTCGAGTGAGACCCACAGCCTTCTGGGGTTTTCTTCATTCATACACTCGTACTGGAGCGAATCATCCATATGACAAGTCATTAGGATGACTGCTTTCGCTTTATTTTCCTCTAAGGATGCTCTATTTGCTTCCCAAGCTTGAGCTTGCTCAACAGTTAACATGTCATGGCTAGGCTCGAGAATCGTATCCAGGATTCCATCGGCCTTGAGATGCTGGCGGACATCACGAACCCACCTGTGATATCCAGAGCTTGTTGTTCCCAATGGAGCAAAGTTCAATTTGTTCAGGTTACTCATCCTGAAAGAGAACAAGAAAAGGGTTAGTTTCGGAGCTGAAAAAGCTATCACGAAAACATATAAAATTTCTGAGCGTAGTCGCTTCCAAGAAATTCTATTCCAAGAGGGATTGGATTAGATCGAAACAATGATGTAAGTGGTCGATCATAAATTCTCTACAAACTCTAAGTATGGAGATCTCAACAAGCTCCAAGCTTGGAGTAAGCATGAACCCCCACAGTTCGGCTTTTGGTCTCCCCTATGAAGAAGAAAGGGGGGTAGAAGAAGGGATGTTGCAAGTCCTAGAGAAAAAAAAAGAAAAACTTTAAAACGGGAACTAAAAGAACCTTTAAATCTTGCCGGAAGTCGTAGGTGCCTGCGGCAGCGACTGTCAGAGGTGGTCGGAGGTTGGCTGGCGGGCTGATCAATTGCTTTGGCCCCGGCCTATCTTTCTCTTCTTTTCTTTCTTGCTTCAGCCCAGGCCCACTGAGGCCTTGACTTTTCTTCTGGGCCCGCATGTCTTTCCTTCTCTATTTTTTTTTCTTCCTTCTGCCTTTGACCAAATTTTGGGCCGTGGGGCCACTTTGTTTTTCTTTTTTTCTTCTAGCCGTGTCTTCCCTTTCTGCTTCTTTCGATCTTTTCTTCTTCTTGTGGCAGTGGGCCACGTCTACACCCTCTTTTCCTTTTTTTTTTCCTCTCTCTCTGCCCAGCACGTGGGCCATGGGACCCACCCTTTTATTTTCCTTCCTTCTTCTGTTCCTTCTTCTTCCGCGTCTTCTTCTCTTTCTTTTTCTTTTTTTTTTTGCTTTTCTGGTTCGAGCAGAACTACTGCGACGGTGCTGGAAGTTGCAAGCAAGCTAGGGGCACAAAGGGGCTGGGCTTGCCGGTGACTGGGTTAGGCTGGAAGTGGGCAGGGCAATGAACTGGGCAGATGCAGCAACTGGGCTGGCCAGTCCGACGTCATGTTGCAGCACCTTTGACTAGCCGATCCCGTGATTGTGCGGCCGGTTCTGGGAATTACTATTCCGGTTCCTGGGTCCTACAATCAAGATGTAGATGGTGACCAAGTTTAAAGGTAGAAGGCGGCGTGGGAGGATGTAAACCGGGCAGGGATTGTTTTTATCTTCTGGAGGTCGGTTCGGTACTTTTCAGGCCGGTTCCTGTGGCGCCGCCAGTGGTTCTGGGCTCCTGGGATGGAGAGCTTCAAGGTGGGGGTCAGTAGTTGCTAGGGTTTGAAGGCTATGATTTTAGGGTTTCAGGGTTAGGGCTTCGTGCTGATAACGTGTTTTAGAGAAACAGGAATTGAGAGAAAATCATTGTGTATTCTCATTGATAATAGGAGCCTCTTTATACAGAGGATTACAATGCATAAAATCTGAATTGTACAAGGAAAAATAATCATACATTGAATGGATATCTCTAAGATATTCTCTGAGATTATCTCTAATTAAAACCATATTACCACTAGGTCAAGTAACCTAGAGTTTGGGCCAGACACAATTTGGATTTACTTAAACATATTGTTCTTCTTTTCTTTTTTTTATCAAATGATTAAATCGACTTTGATATTCGTTTTCAACGCATAAGATGTTGTTTCGAAATGGAAATTAATAATAGCTTGTTGATCAATACCTATTTACATGTCCGTATTTGTTTTGGATAAGAACATGGCTGAAGTTTGAATATATAGAACTAACCTATAGCTAGGATATATGTAAGTAGCTGATGAACCCTAATCGCAAAATTGAAAGAGAAACGTTGTGCCACTGCAACTCCAGTTTGGATTTTGAAGTTCGAGTTTAATTTCCATTATCACTTCCTGTAAAACTTACTAGAATTATATAAACACTCTAGTGAGATTGTGACTATGGAGGGTAGTCCTTAATTCGATTAGGACTGGAATGAGAACCTAGTCGCATTCAGTGACTGCCAATGTACGTTAGTTGGAAAATCACTAGTTAGTAGTTTCATCTCTAATTTGGGGTCAGTAATGCTCATGAGGATAAGCACAACAAAAATGTGTTACATAACCGACTCCGAAACTTTTTAGAATAAAAAAATAATAATAATAAAAATAAAAAATTCTAAGTCTGTGATTTTCGATTCAAAACTGTGCACCCATTTTTTTGCCCAAAAATGTATGTTCTTATTTTCTCACCAAATTTTTTCATTCCTACTTCATGATTTTTTAGCAATTCTCGAATTGATAGAACTCAAAAATCTTAACCCAATTTTTTTCTATGATTTTTCAAAATTAGAAAACAAGAAAATTCATTAAAAAAAAAAGTCAGATTGTGATTTGTGAGTTTCGTCGAGTGAAGGTTATTCTCTATAATGTTTTAATAATAGTGATTATGTCACAGGATAAATTATTTAAAAAAATAATAATAATAATGTTTGACAAGTTTTGACATGTCACGACTGTCCCCATGACACCTAAAAAGTCTCAAACTATGTCAAGACCCTTTATTTGTGAAATTTTCTTGTGACATAATCTACAATTATCAAAGCATAATTTTCAGAATGTGCCCTACTTGACAGAATTCAAAAATATCGACTTGATTTTTTTACTTTTTCTAAAAGTAAAAAAAGGAGAATACTAAAAATCATGTTCTATCTGACCATTTCTAACTAGGATCTTTTGTGCCGAGATTGAAAGTAATAGATAATGCACTACATTCTCAAATAGTACATCAAAACTCTAGGCAGCGCACCTCTCGCCTAGAACCATAGACACTGCTAGATATGTCTCTGGCTCTTCTTATCCCAGATTTCACTTAGGGAGAAAGAAAAGAAGAAAGAGGAGAGAGAAAAGATAAGTTTGCAGAAGACAAGTTTGATTTTAACTGTCAAGACTATTCACTATTGGCACCAACAATACCTTTCGGACATTGTTGCAGGTGTTCGGGTGGCAGCAGAAAATATTTTTGAGCTATTTATTGAACAAATGCAATTAAACACTGCAAATACTGATGACCAAGGGTCTGGTACACCCTCTCCCTGTCATGTAAGCAATTCACAAGGTCACTCCCCTTCAAGGAATGCAATGTTTTCCGAGGAAACGAATGTAGAACCTAACAACTCTTTAAGCATGGAGGTTCTGAGGTTCACAAGATCTCAAGTAACAGAATTGAGGTTTTAGCTAATGAGGTTATGAGTGCTAACTATGAGCTACCTACTGATAACATTGCCAAGGTTGTTGTCAATGCATCAACCTTAGAAAAGGATGTTGAGACTACTCATGAGCTCAAGGAGCGAAATGTTGCTTCACATGATTCATTCTTGCCTATTATGACTTGGCATGACATGGTTGAGGAAGAGTTGGAGAGATCACCCCGTTCTCTTGTCTTCTTCCGAGAAACCTTAATCTCGGTCTGAATGTTCGTTTGCGCTTGACATGGTAATAGTGTTGAAGTATTCAATAGTAAGAGGTTTAGTGAGTTTCGACCAAAAGCAAGGAACAAAGCATCAAAAGAATCAAAAGCTAAGCGTCCTTGTTAGAATGCAAGATCGATACCCCATCAGAAACAGGATGTCCAGGTAAACTTAAACTTGTAATTTTGGCGCTTCTTTTATGTGTTCTTCCGTCGATCTTCAACCAAGTTATTGATGGCCTGTTAATCTTTTTTTTTTCCTAAAGGCCTGTTAATCTTTTCAAAGGCTCATAAAGTTTTTATTTTTTGAGAGAACAAAGGCTCATAAAGTTGGACATAGCTTCTTATGCAAAAAAGATAAAAACAAATAAATATACCATAATAAAAGTAAAATTTGGGAAGATCAGCTCAAGTTAAAACTCTGAAGAGATAGAAGTCACAGCACATATCTCATATAGTATGGGTTTGCACTTTGCAGCATGCCAGCCCAAGTTTTACATTCTATCCTTCAAGGACTCCACTACATAGCAAACGCAACCCCAACAAGAATAAAAATAAAATAATATGAATCATATCACCACCATAAGACAGGTGAATTCAATGTCAATCAAAATTCATAAACAAGAAGAGTAATCACATCTTTACAATTGTAATAGAACATAAGTTACAGGTGATTCAATGTCGATCAAAGAACTAGCCAACTAATTTATTATATGAACTTGGCAAAAGGGAAGGTAAATACAGCATGGCTTTGTATCAAGGTTATAATTTCAGGATGAAAGCATTCCCAGAAGAAATCTAGAATTATAAATATATGTTACAAAAGAAAGGAAAGGAGAAGCAAAGAATGAGAAAGAAAAAAAATATATGTTCTAATAATAATAGATGGATAAAATGCAACACTCAAATATCTGCCTAAGTGGTTGAGAATACACAGAAAAAAGGCATTACTACTCTCAGACTCAGGTGGGTACAACCGTCCCTTGAGGGGGAGATGATTGTAACAAAAAAAACCAGATGGCTAAAGCCAACAAAAGCAACTGGACAAAAAAACATGAGCTAACCTTACATAATTTCTTCTGCATAGTAAAGACCTCTTCTGTCCCTAAAACATCTCCGCAATACTTTCCCAATTCCTCTGTTCGTTCTTTTAGCTTTGAAGCCCTAATTTGTGCTTCCCCAAGCTTGTTCAGTATCCGCGCTTGTTCTCCAGCTACTGCTTCTTGCTCCTCAATGAGTGCAATTTGGTCACCTGTAGCAAACTTCACCTTCTGTGTTGTAGTTTTTATTACAATATACTCAACCTCCGCTTCAATCTTTTGCCTGAACAAGATCTCAACCTCAGCCTCTAGCTCTCTGTATTGTTCCTCCTGTAACTCTACGGTACTACCTGATTCTTCTTTAAAAGACTTGCTAATGTTAAGAATATCTTCCAGTTCAGCAACCCTGGACTCCTTCACCTGAAGCCTAGCCCTAGTCTCATCCAGCTCGCCTTCCATAAGTTTCACATGCTGTTTCAAACTCAATATCTGTGCTTCCAAGGAATTCGAAAAAGTTCGTCCAATCTTTTCAGAACCCAACTGATCAGATAGATTGGATTCAATAATTTCCGGATCACTTGAAGAGGGGTCAATAGGCTTCACTGAATTATCACCTCGTGATATAGGTTCTTTCCCAATCTCCCCAAATTTCTGAACCTCTGCATGAGCACACATAATTCAATTAACAAAAGCCATAGCAGGAACTTCCCCAATATTGAAGCAAATTTCGAATTAAAAAAAAAAAAAAAAAAAAACTGGCCCCTCCAAAAGTAGTAAAAAAGAAGTCACAAATAGCTTTTGCAGGAATATGGAAGAAAGACACTATTAACTTAATGAAAGAGAATGATCATTTCCATGAAAAAAAGCAAAGCTTCTACCCAACAATCAAAGAATTTGAGAAATTGTGCATCAGGTCTACTTTTGGAGGAGGCAAAAAATGAACCCCAAAAAGCAGATATGATTAGGGCTGTCAATTCCGACACGACCCGCTAACACGACTCGAAACCCGCACGAAATAAAGCGGGTTGAACCCGCACGATTAAAAAGCGGGTCAACGGCGGGTCAACCCGTCATGACCCATTTAATAAACGGGTCGGTCACGGGTCAACCCGCCAACACGAAGTGAACCCATATAACCCGTTTATTAAATGGGTTGGGTTATATTATATATATAACCGCATACACGACCCATTTAAAAAAATAATAATATATGCATATAAAGGTTGAATAAGTCTTTTTCTCACTTTAAGCTAGGGTTACTGTTAACACTATAAATTCTCTTGTTTGGGTCTTGTATCAACACACAAACCCTAACACTCACGGGTCATTTGCATCAAATCTTCTTCTATTTTGATTCTCTGCAAACTGCAAAGGTATAGTAGTATATAGCATATCCATCTTGTTATTTGCTCTCCTTTGATTAGTTTAGTTTCATAGGTCATGTCTAATTTTTGTCCATTTATGACATCTCAATTAAAATCTTAATCGTAGAGAATGATCATGGATTCATCATTCAAGGAATCATGGCTACGTCCAGTACTATATAGTATATAGGTCATGTCTATTATATAATATATATGCTTGTGAGGTTAGAGCAGTGCTTGTCTATCATTGATTTCTATTATTATGTCCATTATGTACTGCTAGTTGAAAGCTATATATATAACAATATAGAGTTTAGTTTAATAGCCAAAGTAAAATAGTAAATTGTTTGTTTCGGCCTTACTCACAATTACAAATATATATATATATATATATATATATACACACACACACACATATATATATATATATATATTTCTCTACTTTGCATATAATTTGTTTACTTATTAATATCGTATTATGTATGGCAGATGGATCCTGTTAATGACAATGCTCAAGATGTTGAAAATGCTCAAGGTGATCTTGTTGAAAATAATGAGAATGTGATGCATGATTACCAAGAAGCAAATACTGCATCTCCAAAGTTTGATAAGAGGCGAAGAAAGCTCACATCAAATGTATGGTCTAAGTTTGAAGTGCTTCCATTGGGTCCAGATAATAAACAAAGGGCTAAGTGCCTAAGTGACGTTAATTACTTCTGCAGCGTTTTTTTTACTCTTTTACTGTGAGGAAGTAGATCTTCCTTTTAGTGTCCTAATTACGTTTTGTGTGAGTTTGATGCTAGTTTAATCTACTGATTTTGATTTGCTTCTTACTGTAGGTGGTGATCACTTGCTTTTCTTTTTGAATAAAGTGAAGAAGACTTTGGAAGTTAGGATTTTATCGATGCTCTACATTCAATTTTAAACTTCAAATTTAATTATGGATTATGCTATATTTTTTCTTGTAATATTAGAAGCTCAGAGTATTTGATTCTAGGATTAGACAACTTGTATTTGATTATTTATGAATTATATATAATTATTTATACTCTTGTCTTGTGGAGTTTTTAGTGAATTTAATCAAGTCATGCATTTTTTTAGTTAAATGGGTCACATTGTTAATGGGTCATTTTATCTAACACGACATGACCTATTTATTAAATGGGTTAAACGGGTTGGAAACGGGTAACCCGTTTAATATATAGGTTGGGTTTGGGTTTAAATTTTTGACACGATTATTAAATGGGTTGGGTTTGGGTTTGTCTCCCATAACACGACAAATACTTTGACCCGACACGAACCCAACCCGACACGACCCATTGACAGCCCTAGATATGATAACCAACATGTGTAGAACAAGACACAACAAAAAGGATAATACACATTTTCTTGGAGAGAATGGAGAAAATATGGACACTTTTCCCTCAAAAAAAAAAAAAAAACAGTGAGATCATAGAAGCACCACTTCTGAGTTCTGAGAACATGAAAGACTGCTAAAACTTAGAACTTCAATGAACATGGAGGCATATATTACCAAATAGTAAAATTGAGATCTAGGTTCCTGTAAATGTAACTAGCAAACAGCACAGTTTTACATAACGAGGTATCCAGCCATCTAATATAATGTTGCCTAATTCTAATATTTATGTGATTACTTATACCTTATCCTGATCATCCAGAAATGACTAAATCAAAACATTTTAAGGTTGAGAACTAATAAACACCAGAGAAGGAAAAAGAAGATTAATAGACTTTACAAAAACAATGTATACTAATAGAAAAGCAATGTGGCAATACCAGAACTGCCATAAGAAATCTTTCTAGGTTTGAGGTAGACTAACCTTTCTGGAGTGCTTCTTGTACAGTCTGGAAGTTGAACATAGACTCAGCTAGAGGATCCATATCCGCAAAGGACCCATGCTTCTTGCTTTTGCGTAGCTTACCCTCCCATGACAAGTCGGCATCTAAATCTTGTGAAAAATCTTCAACTTCTACCGCATTCTCTCTCCGATAACCAGTTTGAACTTCTTCACTGAATTGTTGCTCACTTGCATGAGCTTCATCACTATTTTCTCCTTCCTGACTCATTGATCTTCTACTTTGCTTCCCATTACTAGACAGAGGTGCATTCTGCATAAAGACAAAGTTGGAGCTTCTTGAGTCAGATTCCATGCTGGAATGAGAGTTTTCCTTCTCGATTTTGACCCTGTCTCCTCTATGCTTCTTACTGCTTTCACTCCGTCCCCTCCCCGGTTGAGAACTTTGAGCTGAATTACTCCAACTCTTTGTGCTAGCATTCTTCACCCTATTCCGTGGTTGGTTTACTGGTACAGGCACGTCATACCTGCCCTTTGGAGCACTGGCAGCTGTGGAAGACTTACTACTCCGATCCTCACTGTTATCAGAATCTGCACGAGCAGCAAAAACAGGACCAACACCAAATCTAGAATCCGGACTAGCACCACCAAATCCAAATCCAAAGCCATCAGCACCTCCCGAATTTCTCACCATATTCACGGATCCAACCGAGCCCTCACTGTTATTATGATCAACCTCAACCGGAGCATTCCTAGCCTTAACCGGAATTTCAGAACCCGACATACCCCGCTTCCTACTAGAATCATCTACTGAATTGCCACCTCCATCATTACCCAAAAGTCTCGGAATTCGCTTCCACCTCCTCAAGCCTTGCCCCTTCGAAGCAGGATTCGACCCTCCACCACCACCGGGTGATTTCCCGGCCGAAAGAGTCAAATCCACCGCTGGAGCTCTAGTCCCAGGTCCATTTCCAATCCCATTAGCAGAGGACCCATTGTTCCTAACCTCAACACTATCCCCATCATCAGCATCATCAACACCATGGGACACAGGTTCTGGGTTTACATGATTATCATCCACATATTCACTCCCCAAATCCATAACACTAACAAAAACCCAGGGTCCCCAATTCAATTAGATCAAGATCGAGAACAAGAACAACCATCATTCCAGCTCATGGCCCAAATCTACCAAATATTCAAAACTCCAAATCAAAATTTGATCTTTCCACTAGAAATCAAAACCACAATCAAACAAACCCACACCACAAAATGATTGAAAAATTAAATGCTTCAATAATTGAATTCTGGGAATTGGGTACGTACCATTGTTGGAATTAAATGAAGCTAAGATGATGAAGATTGAGCGTGATGATAAATTGGGACGACATTGGAAACCCTAAACGGTGATCGGATTTGCGGTTTTATATTCGATGAGATTATTAATAGAATATTATTAAGGGAGAATATTTATGTTTTTTTTGTAATGATTTTGATTTTAATTACGATTTAGAAATGAATTAAATAAGAGGGGGGATGTGAACGTGGGGGCGAATGAGGAGAGCCACATGCACAGGGGTGGCCCACAAGCTGACACACCATTGGCCACTGGGCACCGCTGGCTATGATCTGTATATGACAAGGTCGGCTGGTTTGTATCATGGTTTGTCTTTGCTCTCTATTCGTATTCCTTTGATTATTTCATCCACCCGAGTCCCCGACTGTGTTTGTTACCGGCTGAAAGAACGTTTGAACTTTGAAGTACAATTTTGACCTCTTTGTGTGTGTAGTACCAAACTGAACTGAACTGAATCGAAGTCCATCAAGATAGATATCAGGTTTTGTAAGATCAAAATTTCAAACCGAACTGAACTAAGTTTAGTGAATACAATGTCATCTTAATACTTTTTTCCCAAAACCACGTCAATTTAGCTATGAGATCAAAACGCTAAATTCTTTTCTCTTCTCATCATTTATCTAATTCTTCTTTCTTCTACTACCTCAGTGCATCGACAAAGACATTCTCTCAAAATTGACGGGCGAGTAAGTAAGAATTCATGTGGCAGAAGCTGATAATGTTGTTTCCATGATTTTAGAGACTATGTATTTTCTAAAAATGACTGTTAAAGATTTAAAGGTTTCTTTTGATAAATATTATTGTTTCTTCCTGGGATTTTTGTGCAGAATGAATTAAGCTACTAGTTCGTAACCTTGATAACATATTAACATAACAACCAAAATCAGACCGAAATCAAATACCCAATTTGGTTTGATCCAATTCTAAATAAACTAAACCGAAATTATCCAAATGAACTTCTTCTTTGTGTTGGTAAAAACGACAATTCTTATCCCCACCCTGCCCATTTCATGATATCCGCAAGATTTAGACTAGTGGCATACACAGTGTTGGTTATTCCAAATAACCCACATACCACAACTGACCGATACATGTTTACCAAATGAGAGTTTCTATTGGGACCTCTTAATCTACTCATTAGACCTCTCTTATTTTTTTAATTATTAAATGACATATATATCCTTATAAAAAAAGACGGTTACAAACTACAAATTAAATAGGAAAATTATATTTTTTCCTTATGCTGAGATTTACAATAATAGAAACACATTTATTATATTTTCATTATTCTTTTCCATTTTAATTCTCATTTCATACTTCTCATTTTCTTTGTTTATAAAGCTTTCAAAGAAAAAAAATCAAAAGAAAATGCATTCAAAATTACTTGATGAATTATAGAAAAATAAAACTATGATGCAAGAGAGAAAAATAGACAAAGGCCTTTCTCATCAATGTAACAAGATCATAAAACAAGGTCCATAGAGTCATCGTGTAAACTAACCAAATAAGTTTGTGAAGCATCATATAAGACAAAACTAAGGGTGCGGCTATTGCCACCCTATCATTTTCTTTGTTCACCCTACAAATATTTGAATTATTGAAAGACTATATTACCCAAATGCAAAGTGACTAATAAATACACTAATTTTCTAAAATTTAAATCTTTAAGGAAAACTAAATACATAACTAATTAAATACAAAACTACTTAATTTCTCTTCTAATAACATTAATTTTCACCTTCTCCATCCAAATTTCAATTTATTACAATTTTCTTTTTTATCTTTTTGTTGCATCCTCATCGTTAATTCGTTATTCAATTCATAAAAGTATTAGTGTTAACTTCATCAAAATCTTTATAATACCTTTATAAACACCGAAAGTAAAAAATTTAAAACACGAAGAAAAAAAAATCAATCTTTTTTTCATTGCTCATAGTAGCACTTACTAATTTTTTTAATATGGATTGAAATAAACGAACATTGAAACTGAATGGAAAAAATAAAAAATGGAAGTAAATCAAATTATGATTTTATTAGGAAACTTTAATATAATTTAGGACGTCTTTTTAATTGATATAAATTAAATGAGAAATTTTCGTTAAACAAAATTTCTTTTTTAATTTGACGTGTCATATGATGGAGGATATTCCTGGAAAGAGAAATGGGTTGGATAAGTAAATCTAATAATTGAAATTAAAATGTAGGGTGTAATGAGAAAGTAGGGTAAACAAAGAAAATTATAGGGTGACAATAGCCTCACCCCAAAACTAAATATAAAAAACAAGAATGAACAAATTATTTTTTCAACCTATCTAAAACTCCAGCAACCATAAACCATAAAAACTAAGCTTTGGAAATCAATAATTAAGCATGAAATATTAGACTTGAAAAAACGTCTAATAAATTTTTGTTAATTAGTTACACTATCTTTTTTCAATAATTATCTTAGATTTTTTTTTGACGATGTCAAGTTTCTTTTTTGGTTAATAAATAATTATGGAAGCATTATAACTCATCCTTAATGCTCGAAAGCATTTCCTTGTATGAGTAAGGTTAAGTCAGGTGTTTGAAAGAGGTTTACTTAGCAAATTTTACTTTTGAAAAACCTTTGCTGTAAAGAGATGAGAGGTCAAATGAGCAAATATGGAGGTCCCAATAGAAAAACTTTTACCAAATATACAAACACATGTTACCTTGTGTCATAATTTATGTCTATTTTCTGAGGGGAGTTATTGTTATAATTACATGTTGATAAATTTGGGAGAATTTGACAAATGGTCATTCAACTATAACTCATTCGACACTTTGGTCACTCAATTTTCAAGTATATCACTTTGGTCACTCAACTATTATTCTATTGATCACTTTAGTCACCAAAGGGGCATTTTGTCTCACTGTAATCACTTCTCTCAATCATTTCAATTCATACTTCTCAATTTTTCACAATTGGTAGGACGAAAATATCTTTGATATTGTAACAAATAAAGTTTTTTTTTTAATGAAAAAAATTAACATAGTGACTAAAGTGAATAACAGAGTTAAATTGAGTGACAAAAGTGATATATTTAAAAAGTGAGTAACCAAAGTGTCAAACATGTAAAAATTGAGTGACCATTTGTGATATTCTCTCGACAAATTTAAAACTTGAACTCCAAAGTAATTAGAAACAGAGTGCAAATGTGAAAGAGTAGTACACACCAAAAGTCTTATTTAAGGAATATGTGATTTAACGTGTCGAACTTCGTAACAATAATGTGATTCCAACTTATCTAAGACCAAAACTGAATAATTGAATTGAGTTTTTATGGTTAGTCCAAGTGATATGGGAGAGTGGAAAATTGAGTTCAATTTGTTGATTAAGGTTCCACTCCCTCCAATGTAACAATATACATATTTTAACGTGACTGCAATATTACCTCATCATGCAATAATATCTTCTTCTTCTTCTTTTTTCAAATAAAGCGACCTCATTAATCATTATGCAACAAAATTTTATACTATATACTAAAGCCCGGTTACTGTTACTACTATTCATAAGGGACAGAAAAGACGATTTAGTTCCCTTTTTTTTTTTTTAATCACAGCGTTGCCATTGGTGTCCGGCTTACCTTTTTTTCCTTCTTTCGCCTTCCTCCACTCTGTCAAATTCAGAAGAATCAGAACGACCACAAGTCCAACTCTGTTTTTCGAAATCCAAAAGAAAGGAAAAAAAATCCAATTCCAAACAACTCTGTTCTTCAGCTTACAAGGTACGCCGATCTATTTCTTTCTCTTCTCTATCTCCGATCGTCTTTTGATTGCTTTGCTTTGCTTTTTGATGTGATTAGAAACTAGAACTTGAACAGAAGCTTGAATTTTCGGGTTTCCAGAATAAACAACTACTGGCGTCGATCTATCATATCATATCATCCCAGTACTCACTGCCCATCTTTTCTTCTGCTATTTCCAATCAAACCCGTTTCAGAGAGACAGAGAGAGTCGAGCAGACAAGGTAGCCTTCGAAAAACTGATCCTTTAGAGCTTTTACCTTCTTGGGCTTTTCTGAAAAATCTCATCACTCTGAACTTTTGTTCTGAGTCTCTTTAATTTGAGATATAAATACTGGGCTGAAAGCAAATAGGAGGGATTTTGTTGTCAAAGCTTTTGAATTTTTGATTTGTTGTAGCATTTTCCTTTGTGATTGGTAGGTTGCTGGGGTAGGAAATAGGAGAGCAGAGATCCAGGATTGTGGTCGACCTGTGGAGGAAGGTTTGGGTTTGTTTTCTGAATTTGGTTTTGGTTTTTATCACAATGATCGACAAGGGTGAAAATTTGGGTTGTACTTTTGGTTTTAAACTTGAAATGTTTTTTATTGAGTTGTCCATATGTTCAGTTTGGTTTCTTCATTTTGTAGTGTGCGGTGAGTCTAGAGGTTGTACGTATTAAAAGGTTGGGGATTTGGAGTGCAGACAAAGAGAAGAGGTTTCGTCGTTAAGAATCGTAATTATTGTTTATTTGCTACTTTGCTTGCAAGTTCAGAAGTTTGGAGCTGGGTTTGAGCCAATTTTTTTTAATTTTTTTTTTTATACCAATATGTTTGTAGTTAATTATTATAATGTTTAGTATTGATTAAAGGTGTTTTGCTGTTAGAATTGATCGAAGGTCAACTCAGATATTGCTCTGCATGTGGCTTCAACTTAGTTATCCAGTTTTGTTAACCAAAATTGATAGTTTATTGTTTGTTGCTGTAATGCTTATTTTGTGTTTTGGTTCCACAATCAACTTTCTCATTCATATAACTTACTCTAAGAGTTGTCATGGATCCTTAATGCTATCTATGTAATGCCGAATGCCACAAATTAAGAGCCATCAAAGTGCCATTATCCAGTAATTACCCCAGCAATGTCAAGCACTCCTCTTGATTTACCTCTGGGTAATAGTATTCAGGTAAATTAGCTAAGGTGACCACTGATGCATGTAGCTTTGATTACAAGACACTACATGTGTCAGAGACTAATAGCTCAGGAAAAGCATAGGTTTCAAGTCTAGACAAAACCCTCAGAAATCAAATGGCCAAAGAGATATGCAGTGAAAGTCCATGCTATTTTAGCTTACAGATTATGAGCTAGATAAATCCATCAACCCTTTTAGACCAATCCATCTTGATGGATTGGCTTCTGTCTGGGATGTACTAATCAGCTACTCATGACAAAACTAGGGGAGGTAATCCACATGTAATCCACCATGTGCTGAAGTTCAGATGCAGGAATAGTTCATTGTAAGTATTAATTCACACTTGCTCTATATCATTTTGGGTAAGAAGAAGAAAAAAGTTGATGCATGTAGTACATGGATTCCATTTATGGCAATGTACTGCTTCATCTCATACCCTCACTTTATAATTCTGTAGTAGCAATCAAAGAAGACAATGCTCTAGCTCTTGCTATAATTCCATATTAGATTGAGAAAAATTTGTCAAATATGCATTGTGGAATTTAATGATCAACCATTTTACCTTGCAGGGACTAGGATTGGTATAACTTTAAAATGGCAATGATGCACTGAACCTTAAGAGAGATCCAAGATTTTGGTCAATTTTTGGAGGAAGCTTTAGCTTTTTTAAGAAGTGGCTACTAAATTTCAGTTATCTAAAATTCTGCACTTGAATGAGTTTTTTCTTCCTAAATTTTGTGTATTAGTATATTAACGTGTGAATAAAAATAATTTCAATTTGAATGGAGATCAAACTAATGATGTCCCCTATTATTAAGATATACTTTAACTTAATCAAAGCTTCTAATTCATTAATAATACTAAATCCCGCGGCAAAGCGCGGGTAAAATTTACTAGTACTATAACAACTATAGGTTGGAGTAAGGAACATACTTCCACTTACAAGAAGAAAACTTATGGCCCAAATACAAGAACATATAATTTTGCACAAAAATATTGATGTGCCATCTATATTGAAAGAAAAGACAGCTTTAGCGTTGGGAGTTTGCAATGAAGAGGTGCTTGAAAACCGTAATAGCAATGAATGTTACGTGGTGGATCAGTTTGCATTTCCTATGTCATCTCTTTTCAAGGTTGCTAGCTTCATCGGACGTTCGGCATTGGGCGAGATTGGGTATGCTCGGCTTCTTCTTTGTTGTGATCGTCACTTTTTGATGTGACTGACATATTTCCCATGCCTTTCGAGTTTGGACTAGAACTGCAAATGCAAGGCCGATCTGGAGGTTATGTTCAAGTTGATGTCTACGACCATGCAAGATCGGAGTCGACATCGCCTTCCTATATGTGGCGGCTGGTAAGGAATTTGGATCCGGCATCGACTCTAGGAGGTGGTTAATTGCGTGGTGAAGCTTCGTGGAGCTTGGTAGTTCGAGGTTATTTTTAAGTATTGTAAGGATTTTGGTTTGTATAAGGAGGGTACTGCTGAGAGGTGGTGTCGGTGCTAATACTTGTAAACGGTAGTGGAAGAGGTGAAATGGTGGCAATGGCTCTTTCTCATACCACATTATCAGACAAAGGTACTGCCATGTATGTCTGCTCATTTCTTTCCAGAATATCTAGTGTCATCTATACGTTCCTAATGCGTATCGAGTCAAAATAACATAATACATGCACAAATTTCATATCTATCTACTCACCCATAGCCTATTTATTATCTTCTTTCCTAAGCTAGCTTAGCTCATATGTATTCCTTCAATCTAGCTTATTAGGTTTGATGGCATAATGGATCTTCTTCAATGACCATATAACAAAAATTTCAAAGTATTGTGAACACATTATCGATACTTTAGAATTAGGACTTCGGTCTCTGTCGTCTCGTTACTCAGACTAATGTAATCTTGTACAGGCTAATCAAAGAGCAAAAAGCATATGCAAAGAGAATAATCCCACTCAAGCTAGCTTAGCTACATTGTGGTCTAATTATGAGACAATCAATTAAGCAAACTCATATCCTCATATAAAGCGAAAATTCTACTATAGACCACGGTGCAGGTGGACCACGATTATATTTGGCGAGTGCGCGTGAACAACATGCGCGTTTATCTGGGGAGTGGACAAAGGAATCTAAAGTCATGGGAGTCTAGGGGCGGAACTAACTGGCAGGCTATATGGGCTCAAGCCTAGACATTTTTTTGGGCAATAACCACTAAGTATATATATCTATCTACCTTTAGCCCATACCCAAAGGAAAAAAAAAATTAAATTAAATTAAATTGGGAGGTAAAAGTCGCGTACTCCCCCAGCCACAGCAACTCACTTCTCTCCTCTATGGTTAAGACGTCGAGTGCTTCTCTCCTCTCTTCACCTCCTCGCCTATGTTTCACTCAACGGAAATAACCCTCCTCCGCCTTTTCTTCTCCACCTCTCCCTTCCATTGCCTGATCCAATGCCCAACTGCCCAAGGTTTCTCTCACTCTCCTTTACGCCAATTTCTTGTCTTGTTCAATTTTCTTAATGTGGGTTGCTCCACTTTTTTATTAATCATTTGCATCTCTATGCTATCTCACTGATTTAAGAACCAAATTTAACCTCAGAGCCACTTGACCACTTATGTTTTGATTCTGGGTATTTGGGGTATTACATTGAGTTGCCCTCTAGTTGATTCAATTTCACTTGAGCTTCCCATTTTAGCTGACAATGCAGATTTGATGCATGATTGATGCATGATGTCATGAAGATTACTGATTTTCTTTGTCAGTCATTGCAAAAAAAAACCATAGACATCTTGAATGCTCTAAATTTTCTTTCATTAACAAAATCAAAACTTCAAGATATGAGAGAAGATGGTTGGGATGATTTGATTATGAGGGTTGAATCATTTTGTTGTGAGTATGATATTATTATGCCAGATATGTCTGCTCTTTACAAGAAAAGTACAAGGGCTTGTGAACAAAATATTACAAATGAGCATTATTATCGGGTCAATACACTTAATGCTGTTATAGACTTTCAGTTGGTAGAGTTGGATAGTAGATTTACAAATAATTCGTTGGAGCTCCTTATTCTTAGTGCTACATTTGATCCACGTGATAATTTTCGATCATTTAAACATGAAGATATTTGCAATCTTGCTTTGAGATTTTATCCTCATGATTTTACATCATATGACATGCTTGCTCTAAATATGGAGTGTAGGTATTTTCTAGCAAATATTTAGAAGGATCCAAGATTTGCCAACATAACTACTGTGTCTGATTTGTGTGGGCGGTTAGTTGAATCAAGAAAGTCAGCATTCTTTCCTATGATTTATAGATTGATTTGTTTTGTGCTGACTCTGCCAGTTTCTACAGCAACAACAGAGAGAACAATTTCGTCTATGAACATCATAAAAAACAAACTTCAAAATAAGTTGGAAGATGAGTTTTTCGATGATTTGATGGTTCTCTACACCGACAAAGAATTTGCTGATAGCATTGATAATGATTCTGTGATTGCTAAGTTTGAAGTGAGTGGGTCTCGTAGGATATGATTTAGTTAGTTTATATGCTTGTAGTTTTTAATTTACGGGGTTTGGTTTTATGTCCCTTCCATTGTATGTTTTGATTAAAAATAATAAAGGTGTGAAGATGAACCTCCCACTGGGTTCCAAACCTTTAAAAAAATAAAAAAATAATTTGTGCACTTCTAATTAGTCTAGACAAGAATTGAATCTTAGATCCCCCACTGCGTGGGACCCACTCTTCTGCAACTGTACCCGCCTGATTTGGGTTGCTCACTACTCGCCGACTTCATCCTTTCTCGTTCCTTCCATCCTTCTCGAGGGTTCCTGCATCCTCTTCCATTAAACCACCTGCACAACAGAGACCATTGAGGCAGAGTAGATCACATCCACAACTCAACCGATCCACCACCTAACCGTTGTAATCAGAGAAGTTGTGCTCCCTGGTGAAAAAGCTCTGTGTCTGTACTTGCTGTTGCTGGGCTTGGTGGTGGTGATTGCTCTAAGATTGTACTTGGACAATGACGCTCGGATTCTCTGATAAGCTACTAGAACTAGGGTGGTTATAGAACTGAATCGGCTTCGAGATGTGATGGTTAGTGGTACTAGGTCCTGAAGTCACCGGACCCATGTTCACTGATTCCTTGACAACTTTAATTGTGCTGGCCTGGTTGTTGTTGAACCACAACGATGACGGGTCGTTCTCGCCTTGATCGGCGGCGCCACCCATAGACCAAGAACCAACTTTAAGGTTATTAAAACCAAACAATACTCAGACCTTGTTCATCAGATCAGAGCTCTGGAATATGATCTCCGTCGAGCCCAATTTGACTACCCCATTCGCCGTCGGGACGCAAACCAAAGTCTGTAGGCCGAACACCTGACCTTGTCTAGCCTGCTCGCACGATATGGCGCGGGAATGAAACAAAGTCTGACCCGGCAACCCGCCACCATTGATGAAGTTCTGGGTCATGGAAACAAGGAAGAACCATTTTGTATCAGTGATCTTCTTATCTACAACGTCGTCCTCGGCGGTGATGTCGGTCCCGGAAATCAAAGAGTTGAGGTCTCTCAACACTTTCTTCCGGTACTCCTTGCCTCGATCTCTTCTTCCACGTCATACCAAACACTCCGGCATCCTATCTCCACCGGCCAACAGCTCCCTCTCGCTTGGGCCACGACGCCCTAATAACCAACCTCAAGCTCATTGACCTCTGCGACATACGCGGCACCGAAAAGTCCGACAAAAAAGGGTTGTATGTGGATCTATACCTCTACATAACCAGCCGCTGTTAAATAATCGTACGTGTCGGTTAGGCGTCGAATTTCAGCTTGGTGCAAGTAGACCATGGTCCACATAAGACTCTTCACATACAAAGCTACATAGTTTTTTCTCGAAGTTTTAATATTGGAGAAGATGGAGAAATATATTCACCAAAAGCCAAAGACCAAGCACAGAGAGACTCTTAATTTATTGAAAAGAGATGAAGCTTTTTCAATAGGATCGACTGAGATTAGAAAACGGTTGCTATAGAAGGATTCTGGTTGAAACATTTTATCCGTCTCGGAAAGACTTTCCAGCTTTTGCCAATCATGCATTCCAAGTGAAGGTATCAAATCATAGAGTAGAATTTATATTATATGCTCTAACTTTTCACGAAGCTATGGTTTATCGATCTGGTTCCACATAGCTAGCTAGGTAGCTACAGTGATGTGATTGATGAATATATATAACGGCTAACCTTAAAGGACCATTTGAGCACCGCAACAAATTAATAAAGGAAACATATGATGTATGGAATCATTTATTGTCAATTCGTATAGTTGCATAAATAGGTCTAACATGGTATGAGATTAATAATTAGTCTATTTAGACTCAATTGGGCAGTAATACAAATATAACTTTCCAGTTTGCTAGAGCAAGAGTGCTAGAGTATTTTAGTCTTGATAAACATTGAATCATAGTTTGCTAGAGGTAGAATACTAGAGTGTAATTCAGTGAGTAATTATTATGATCATTATATTGGTCTAAAGGACTAGATGGGGGAACTAATCTAATAGTCTATCATCAGATTAGATTAGTGTGGACATGCAATTTTAGTTTTTTTTTTTTTAAATTCTTGTAGTAAGACTAAAATTATGATATTTTGAGTCAATTCTATTTTTTTTTTTAACTTATAATTGAATCTCAAGGTCCATCCTAAAAATCTAAACTAAAACAAAAGAATAACATAGTTATACATTGACAAATTGACTGGTATGGACCGTATGGATTTGCCTTCCTTTGTTTAAATAAATGTCTTCAACATGCCTCCTACTAATCAAAGATTTTAAATAAAAAAATAAAAAAACTTTTTTGACATGCTTAATTGATTTTATTATTAAGTTTTTGCGATGAGATAAATTCACCTCGCATGAGTATAATTACATTTAAACATTGTAATACCATGTTTAATTACAAACTAAATTTTTGTAATAACCAAACACTTTCACTCTTCTCAATTTATGCCACTACTAAGCATGGTTTTGCCAAACTTGCCAAAAAAAAAGAAAGAAAATGAAACAAACTAAGCTTATGGCATGGACAGATCTAAAGTCCGATATAAATAATGTTTCATGCACATTGCACACTCACACCATAAAAGGTCTACAGTTCACCGCCGCCACCACCACCATACAAGCTTTCGAACCCTATCTTGTGGAAGAGCCAATGGCCTTAACACAAAGCTAAAGGGAAAGCCGGTATGCACACAATTCTTATATAACTAATCTAAAGAAGTGATAAAGAATGTGACTTTTAAGTGTATTATAAACTTACATAGTTCACTCATTACCAGATATTTTTACTATGGGTGAGATAGACGGTAAATGTACTATTCTGGTCATTGGAGAATCCTCTTTACCTGAGAATTTCACAGTGATTTCACTCCACAATGACAGTCCTCAGTTGGACTGGTCTTCAGTCCAATTTCCCATGCAAATAGATTCAAACTCTGTCTGATGACGACAGCACACAGAGAGAAGAAAACCCTGCAATTGCCAATTTATATAGGTTTTGGGAAAATAACATATTAGTTTATTCTTTTTTGGTGCAAAAAAAAAAAATGTATAGTATTATTTCCATCCTTGTTCAATTTGAAACCCATGAACCCCATTACCAACAAGCTCTGAGGCTCTGAGCCATGGTTCCTCCCCCAATGTCTTTTTCTCCAAGTGCTCTCTGACCAATCTTTGGCTTCTGTGACAACAAATGAGAGAGCCCCATGTTTATTACATTAACAATTAGGGAGAGATTAATCTGTCCAGCACATAAAACAAAAAGAAATTGGCAAACCCCAGAACAAATTATTAGATTATTAGGGCAGTATTAATATAGTAATCCTATGCATTTAACCCTCATCTTCTGCAACTTCTTTTTAAGCACCATTTTTTATTGTTTCAAAAACCATACAGATCCAACCCATACATTCATACATTAGATTCCTCCTCCATCTCTATACAGCTTGTTCATTACACAGAAAGAGAAACACAAGGAGATGGGCTTCTGAGGTTTTTTTTTTTGTTGCAGCAAAGTAGGACCTCCCTTTTTGATCTTAGCCTCCCTCTTCTCTAAGGTAACAAAGCTCAATGATTCTTTTGATTTAATGTTGCACCAGTTTGGACTGTTATATTGATTTGCTTGTGATTCTGCATATTTATCCTCCATTATTTCTGAGCATAAACTTAAATGATTGAAATCTTCACAGCCTTCACAGGCATATTAATGCATGAAAGAAGAAGAAGAAGAGGGGGGAAAAACCATCATAGATTTCACACTCCTGGTCAAATGTGCAGGATAAAAACAAAGTTCTGGCTCTGACCCAAAAGAGAGAGACAGAGGCCCACAATGATGGACATCAATGGCTGCAGATTTCTCCTGTTTTGAGTTTACTGTTGCATTCATCTTCTGCCAGAGTCTCTGAGTCACCCCCTAATTGCATCTTTCAAGCTTAAAAAGAAAAGCCCAGAAGCCAAGAAAGGCTTACCGATTCTGATTCTTTGATTCTCACAATGTTCAAACAACACATTACAGAGAAACACAAGCAGAGTTTAAAGTACTGAAAGTGACACATTCACACAAAGTTAGATCTAAAGCTTCAAGTCCTACCACCATGAATGAAGAACAAGCATCAAAATCTCCTCCTCAACTAGACACCATGGTCTCCAATGGCCTCACCATCAAAATCTCCTCAAACACTTCCACCACCAAAACAACAACAGGTAAAGACAGTTCCTTGCCTTCTCCAAATATTCAATCCTCACCTATTTGCTCTCCTTCTCTAGTCTCTCCACCTTCCTCAGCATTTGTCTCAGCTCTTCAGTCCCCATATATTTCTCCAAGAGTCTTAAGCCCAAAACCCCAAGATAGCCCAACTCACCAACAACCCTCACCACCCATCTCCTACACTCACTCAGATGACATCCCAAGCAGTTCATACACACCCCCATCAGACCAGTATGAGTATTCAGATAATGACCCAATGAAGCTCAAGTTTGATTCTTCAGCCCCTCCTAGAATTTCGTTTTCCTTTCCGGTCCCAAGAATTTCCTTTGCCAAAGGAGGGTCTGTTTCCCCTGCTCGAAACTCCAACGCCAAGCTGAGAAGCTGTGACGTCTACATTGGGTTCCATGGCCAAAACCCGAACCTGGTTCGCTTCTGCAAATGGCTTAAATCAGAGCTTGAGCTTCAGGGCATTGCTTGTTTTGTTGCTGACAGAGCTAAGTACTCAGACACTCAGAGCCAGGAGATTGCTGACAGAGTTATCTGCTCTGTTACTTATGGAGTTGTGGTTGTTACCAGCTCAAGTTTTCTTAACCATTTGAGCCTGGAGGAGGTGAGGTTCTTTGCCCAGAAAAAGAATCTGTTTCCTGTGTTTTTCGACACTGGGCCGGGTGAGATTATGGGTCTGCTCAATTACAATTCGATTGATAAGGAGCGTAAGGAGGGCATTGATGGGTTGATGAAGTGTATTGAGTTCAAGCTGGAGGCCAATGAGGGTAACTGGAGAACCATTGTGTCAAAAGCCGCCGGGGTTTTGAGGGCAAAGCTTGGGAGGAAGAGTGTGTCTTTGACTGAGCTTGAGGCTGTTGATGAGCTGCCTTTTCCGAGGAACAGGTTTTTCGTGGGGAGAGAGAAGGAGATGATGGAAATCGAGACTGCTTTGTTTGGTTCTTGTGGGGATTACTTGGAGCAAGAATGCTCTGTGGTTAAAGGAGAAGCTAGTGGACAATCAGAAGGTTTGGCTGATGAGGAAAGTGAAGTGGTTACAACTAGAGGGAGGTACATTAATTTGGAGATGGGGAAATGTAAAGAGCCTAATTTGGAGGCTTGGATTGAGCCAATTGTGGGGCGAAATTCGTTCAAGAGATCGAAGCACAAGAAGTCGAAAAGTGGGAATTGTAAGAGCTTGGGTAGCAGTGTGATCTGCATAAATGGGGTTCCTGGCATTGGGAAGACTGAGCTTGCTTTGGAGTTTGCTTACAGGTATTCGCAACGGTACAGGATGGTGTTGTGGATTGGGGGTGAGGCTAGGTATTTTAGGCAGAACATATTAAATCTGTCTCAAAATTTGGGATTGGATGTGAGTGCTGATCCAGAGAAGGATCGGGGGAGAATCCGAAACTTTGAGGAGCAAGAGTTTGAGGCATTCAAGAGGGTGAAGAGGGAGCTGTTCAGGGACATGCCTTATTTGATTGTGATTGATAATCTTGAGACTGAGAGGGAGTGGTGGGAAGGGAAGGATCTACATGACTTGATCCCAAGGAATACAGGAGGCTCTCATGTGATCATCACTAGTAGATTGTCCAAGGTAATGAATTTCGACGCAATGCAGCTCCCACCATTACCGGTATCAGATGCAATGGTTTTGATTAGAGGGAGGAAAAAGAAAGAGTACCCATCTGAGGAGTTGGAGTTTCTAATGAAGTTTGATGAGAAATTAGGGAGGCTGAGCTTTGGTTTGTGGCTGGTTGGGTCACTGCTTTCGGAACTAGCTATCGCACCTTCTGCTCTATTTGAAGCTATCAACCAAGTCCAACTTGATGAAGGTTCACCTTGTCCTTTCTTAAGCATCACCGAAGAGCAGTACTGCAAAAACAATCCTTTCCTGATGAAAGTCTTGTCCTTTTGCTTCGCCGTGTTGCAAGAATCGAGGGGGAAAACAAACCTTCTTGCCTCGAGAATGCTTCTAGTTGGTGCCTGGTTTGCCCCAACGCCTATTTCCTTGACTCTTCTTACCACTGCAGCTAAGAATATGCCTGCCACTAAAAGCCGGCTTAGGAAGTGGAGTAATTGCATGAGTATCACATTTGGTTGCTTCACACCGCAAACATGGAAGAATACTGAAGAAGACTCGGCCCTTCTTCTTGTTAAGCTAGGACTGGCGCGAGCAGCCAAGAAGCCATTCGGAAACTGGATTCAGTTTCATCCCATAACTCAGGTTTATACAAAGCGAAAAGAAGGTTTAGTAGCAGCCAAGGCAACAGTTCAGGGCATAAGGAAAATTGGCAATCCATTGGTGAACTTGGACCATCTATGGGCTACTGCATTCCTTGTTTTTGGGTTCAAATCTGAGCCTCCTCTTGTCCAACTCAAGGCAATCGACATGGTTCTGTACATCAAGAAGACAGCCCTCCCACTCGCAATTAGGGCCTTCACAACCTTCTCCAGATGCAACTCAGCATTAGAACTCTTAAAGGTCTGCACAAACGTACTCGAGGAAGTAGAGAAGTCTTTCGTCTCCCAAATACAAGATTGGTGCCACGGCTCGCTGTGCTGGAAGAGCAAGCTGCAAAGTAACCAGAGGGTGGATGAGTACGTGTGGCAAGACGTGACGTTGCTGAAGGCAACATTGCTGGAGACGAGAGCGAAATTGCTGTTACGGGGCGGGCATTTCGACAGCGGGGAAGAGCTGTGCAGAACTTGCATTAGTATCAGAACAGTGATGCTGGGTCATAACCACACTCAAACCTTAGCAGCTCAAGAGACTTTGGCAAAGCTAGTAAGAATGAGGAGCAAGATATAATGAAATAATGGAATCCTCTGTGCAAAACTTTTGGCACAAGCAATCTCCTTTGTTGTAAGGACCTCAGTTTTGTTACCACTGTAATCAATCTAGTTAGTTGTAATGCTTCTTCTCTGGTTTTTGCAAATTGCACTCTGAAATTGCATTCAAAAGAAACCATACTTTTGCACATAAGGAAGCAGAGCGACTTTTATTACCAAGAGCAATAAAAATGTGAGGTTTTGGGGACAGTAATATCCCAAGTGCTCAAAATCAAGGGTCCCACATTCATGGAAAAAGCCATAGGAGGCTGTCTGGTATGGAGTGACAATGGTCCATAGCAGGTAATCAATATCCAAATAGTGACAGGTGAGACTAAGACTGATGAGTTTCTATCTCAGTGTATAGTTGTATACAGATACGAAAAAATACTGTTAAGAATTACATAGGTGAGATTTGCATCTGTCTTTTTATGTGACTAGTAGTGCTATAACAAAGTCAATGAAAGCAAGCTTTGAGTTTGAACCAAACTAACCAAGCTTTGAGTTTGAACCAAACTAACCCAACTAGTAAATCAAATCAAATCAAATTGATTTCATTCCATGCATAATAGAATACACAAATGATTGATTACAAGGGAAATGCCCTAAACCCTGAACCTTATTACACCCTCAATCAGTCAACCTCAGTTCATTACACACAAACACCCCGGACTTCAAACAGCAAAATTAAAATCTTTGTTGTTTGTTCTCCATGTCATAACAAGCACACAAAACCCAAACTGAAAGTGAAAAAAAAAAAGAAAAAAAAAAAGATAAAAATTGAATTAGGAGTTACAATTTCTGACACAATATCACGACACACTAACACGAACTGCTGATTCGAAAAACGAATCAGACGGGTGTATAGGTGGGCCCGATCAACCCGGCCGAGGCGGCTTCATTCTCGTTGAGAAACAAGCCTTCGGTATCCCGAACCAGCCCGTGAAGCCCACAAACGAGCAGCCCAATTCCAAGGCCCAACACCACATTCCCAAGCCCACTGCTCAACCACACAACCGCAAGAGAAACCAGCACCAGGCCCACAAACACAGCCCAATCACTAAAGTGGCGGCCCAACACCACGAGTGGGTCCTCCCTGAAGAAGTAGATCACCAGCCACAGCCCGACGACGGCGGCCGTCGCGAGAAGCCAGCCGGGGCTTCCGATGAGGGAGAGGAAGCCGCAGACCCCGATGAGGAGAATGTAGTTGGTGCGGAAGTGGCGGGAGTTGAAGCGGAGTCGGGTCAGGGCGGAGGAGTAGGAGTCGGGTCGACTTAGAGAGGATCCGAACTCGGGCCAGGGGCGGTGGCGGGAGATGGCGCCAAGAAGGTTCTGGATGGATCGGGAGATGACGTCAGCGGCGGGAATGGTGACGGGGATGCTCGTGTAGGTCGCAGTGGCGGCTTGCGGCTGCGGCTGCGGCTGCGACTGCGACTGCGACTGCGACATTTTTAATGTTGCGTTGTTTTTGGGATGTTTGACTTGAAACTACTGTTCAACGCTTGAACTTCACATGTGCCTGTCTTGATTGGTTGGTACTGTACTTCACTACTGCTATTTAACTTTGACCAAAGAGGTAACATGAGTTGTGTCTTTCTTTTCTTTTTCTTTTTCATTTTTTTTTTTTGGTATCTTATAGTCGCGAAACACAGTCAGTAACATTTGGGAAGTGAATTAAACGGTATAAATATGTATATGAATAATTTAATAATTTTTAATGAAAAATATTTTGAAAACTTGGGCCATAAATAATGAAAATAGGAGTCCAGTATCATTTGGTCTAGTGACATAAGTCTCCTCTTTATAAGTCTTTATAAGTGGGAGGTCGTGAGTTCGACTCATAATAGACTAGTTGTTGTATATGAGTTGTTTATTTGATAAAAAAAAAAAAATGGAAATGGGAAATTGTAAAATTTGATACGTACGTGTTTAAAACGATATGTAATGAAAATTTGAAAAATACGTACGTAAAAATACATACTGATTATAAAATTTGATACGTACGTGTTTAAAATGATATGTAATGAAAATTTGAAAAATACATACGTAAAAATACAGACTGATATTTGTCATTTTAGTACTTATCTACATTATTATTATTATTAAGAGAGGTTATTAGCTAAAACTGAATAAATGTATCAAAACTATGCTGAAATATTAAAAAATAAAGCCCAACTTTTATTCTCCGGAGACATAGGTGTCAAAGTACTGAAACAACAAAAATTTAGATAAAAATGAAAAAATAGGAAAATACAATTCACTTTTCTGCATATGACTACTCATTATCTACAATTATATACAAAGAAACCATTCTGACAAAAAAACTCCTGAACTCTTGAAAGAAACCCTAGCCGGATTTCCAGTGCAATCCAACGGTGCTCGTCTAGCAGCGGCCCTGGTCGCGCAATGTGTTGGTGCTGCTGCCGGACGGGCTGTGTTTTTCTAAAGCTCGCTCTTGGCTGCGAGAAGAATTCTGGTATGAAGGCTGACGAAAGTGGACTACAGCCTGGATCTCCTGACTTGATGCATCTCTGAGGCAGGTGAGATCGAGGATAGGTTCAAGAGATGGCAGTGTAAGGTTGGGCTTCTCTCTCCCAACTTTGCATCAAGTGGCGGATCGATGTCGGCATCAAGGAGTTTTGTTGGTGGTTTGGTGTGCTGGGATTCACTCTCCGCATGGGTTTGACTCTAGCAATCACCGGTCCATTAGTGGCTCTGGTGGTGGTGTACCTTGTCTTGTGGCGGCAGCGGGTCAGTCGTGGATGTCTCTGCACAAAAATGGCGAAGGATGGAAGGGTTGGCTGCTTGACTTGGGCTTTAGGGCTAGTTTTTTTCCTATGGCAGTTTGGGCTTCTAATTAGATAGATAATTTTTTTGTTTCTAATAATTCCCTATTGTTTTAGGGAGCTATGCTTGTTTTTAGTCTTTTATGGGCGTAAGTGGGTTTCAAATACTATGGTATTCGGAGCTTCGTCTATTTACTATGTCTTTCATGGTATATAGGCTTACTTTGATAAGTGAGCATGACACGTTGAATGAATGATTCTATCATATGTATCACCATAGTGTTTCATCATAATTTCTTGTCTATCTGTAGATGGTAAGCGGAAGGATATATATAATGGACGTCATTCAGGCCTTGTCTTATTTTAATTAAAATCTCTATGATGTTTACTTCAAAAAAAAAAAAAAAATTGTTCTTGTTGGATCTCCAAATTTAATATTTGGACCTATCCTACATATTAAACTTCCAATTTACTTTTTTTAATACTTAAATTGCTAAGTACAGCTCCTTACTTTTACCATAACATCCTTGAACAACTATATGTTACTAAGAGAATCAAAACACCATATCTTTCTGTCTTCTCCAACATCGTGCACTGCCAAAAACAAACAATCTTTGCATGTTGGATAAGAGGTACCACCAAACGTGGTTTTAATTTAATCCTAATGCCAGTTAAATGAAGTATAAATAGATAGCCGCCATATCGTTGAAAGAATTGTAGAGGTAAATATTAGAGTGATTAGTGACAATGTTTCTTGAAATCTCTACTACCAGCAACCAACCGTTCTTTCCTGCACCAGACTTGTAGTTTGCCAAACTTTGGTAAAGTTGACGGTTCGAGTTCATGACCAAGCTCGTATGTCATGCTGCGAGATGAATCATAGAGGATTATGGGATAATAATCATGCTTGCAATTTAAATTCAATAATGTCAGAACCCTAGGCAGTTTATATATAGGCTTCACACCAGAAACTAGTGTCCAATTCTTGCAAACGGCAGAATGAATCTGGTACATATAGCAAAGGCGACCCATGATGCAAACTAATAATGTCAATGTGAAGATCAGACCATGGTGGTGATCGATAGTGGGATTTCTCTCTTCAATTGCTTATTGGCAACCACAACTGACATTTTCTAGTTCAATTTCTACACAAAGAAGAGATATGGTTTCCCAAACTCCCAATGTCCATTCCCGTATTCCTGATTTGGAGAGTTAAAGCCCTAGCAATTTCTTGGCCAAGCACAATATGCCTTTGCAGTTACCAGTACCACCATCCATTATTTGGTTTGAAGAGTTCCCTATGTTGAAGTTGAGGATGTAAGAAGACATTTAGATTTTTTTATTCTTTTTCTTTCTCTCATTGTCCTTATTTGTCTTTTCATATGAGTTAACAAAATCTGTTGACAATTTAAAAAAGATGGAGGTCCAAATATCAAATTTAGAGGTCCAACTAGAACCACTCAATAAAAATTAAAAATTAAAATCTTGTTGTAAATATTAGGGTTATTATCACAAATGGTACCTGAACTATACCTCAATCTTATCGATGGTACCTGAACTTCAATTTTGATCACAACCAGTACCCGAACTTTTCGATTTCATTTTAAATGGTACCTAGAGCCACCTCCAGTCAATCCGACTAAAAAGGGCATGTGAGGTTATCATAGTGATAATTTTTGATGATTTCAAGGGTTGCGATCATATATAGTGATGATTTTTTGGTAATAGACTTGCCTTGAACTTGATTTTTTTTTTTTTTTTTCGATTTGGTTTTTTTTGGCCGGAATAGTGACCGAAGGTGGCCTTAGGTACCATTTAAAATGAAGTCGAAAAGTTCGGGTACTGGTTGTGATCAAAATTGAAGTTCAGGTACCATCGATAAAATAGAGGATAAGTTCAGGTACCATTTGTGATAATAACCCTAAATATTATATATATGTGGCTGTCCACTGTAAATACTCATTAGTTATGTCCTTATAATGTAAACATTACTCCTATACAGTGTTCTAAAAAACGGCCGCCTAGGCGCTGGGCGGCAGCAGACCGATGAGATTAATGTATAATCGGAGGCCTTAGGCGGATGGGTTTTAGGCGGCCGCCTAGGCGGCTTGGGCGTCCGCCTGGGCACTCTCGGCGGCTGGGCGGTTTCGGCCTCCTTTTTTTTTTTTGCCAGACATCAGCCAAACCTAAACCCATTCGATCCCCAAACTAGAAAAATAACCTGCAGCCTCTGCTCTCCCCAAACATCGGACCTCTACTTCCTTACCCAATCTGAACTCTACTCCATTTCCCTCTCCTCCTCCTCCTCTTCTGCATCTGACCACTTTGACTCCGACGTTTTGATCCCAAAATCAAGAGCTTCGTCTTCAACCAATCGGCCACCAGCCTCAAATAATTACTTCCTTGGAGGCATTGTGAATAGTACGAGACATTGATCTTTTTTCTTCTAAATCAGAAGCAAACTACTCAAGAGAGATGAGAGAGAGTTACGGAGTTGCAGAGAGAAAGGGGGAGAGAGCGGCTGAGTTTATGAATTAGGGATTTAGAGAGAAAGAAAGTTGGACAGCTTGATTTATTTTGGATGATGGATTCATGGGCTTGGGCTTGCTCTTATATTCTTATTTAAAAATTATAACATGCCTTTATATATTTTTTTAACTCTATATAAAGTTATAAACTCTTATTTATATTTCATATGTTATAAAAATATATTAAAAAATTTTAAAAAGTAAAACCGCCTAGGCGCCGTCTGGGCACCCGCCTAGGCGCCTAGGCGCTAGTCCTCTAGCCACCGCCCGACTAGCGCCTAGCGATTTTTCGAACCTTGCTCCTATATAAATGGGTTTAATAAGAATGAAATACACACTTCTACCTCCTCCTACATCTTGTTTCTCTATTCCATTTCTCTCTTATTCTCTAGTTTATAACACGTTATCAGCACAAATTTGCTCTTTTTTTTTTTTTCTTCTTCTTTGAACTCGATGATGATCCGCAAGCCTTATGGTGCAACATAGTTGCCTATGACCAAAGCTAATGATCTATGAGTTTTCCCCTCATTCTCAAAGAATTGCTTCATACATAACATAGATATCTTATATTATCACATAACAGAAATATGTGTTTCATGTTTATCATTTTTGTTCCTATTACATATGAACATCAATTTCTTTTATGCGATAATTTACATATATTTTTATGTATCTTATATATAATATAATTGTTGAAAGTTTATATTTCATATACGACATTGAGAACTATATGTTTTAATAGTTAAGACTCGAGTCCGCTGACTGAGTAGTTTTAGACCTATGGTTCTACAGACATCACACGAATGTTTTTTCTCGTGTTTTCCCTATGAGATCCATCGTTCATATTTATGAACACTTTGAAACTTCTGTTTCATATATGAATTTCTATCATTTTTCATAGAACATATTGTTCTAATATTTATGGATCCTGATATATCTCATCTTTTCTCTTTGTAAAAAGATGACGCATCTGACAAAATTGGACTTTGATCCTCTTGAAATTTCTGATAACTATTTGTTAATATCTAAGATTTAGCGGTGGCTAAATCTTAGTTAACGCTGGTTTGATGGGCGGACTGCTACTTATGGTGTGATCAATACTTCTGCTGCTTGTCAAACGAAATACAAAGGGCGTCAGAGGGAGACCGAGTTGGGCGGTCTTCTCTTCTCCGATGCCCAAGTTAGTCAATTGACAGAATAACAGTAGGTAAGTAGTAAATGCGTAATTAATGAGGAAAGAGGAGAGAACCTTTTATAGATGTGGGAGAGATTGATCTCTTCCATGTTTTCAATGTGGGACTGATATACTTTAGTTCTCAGCTTCTGGAGTTTCTGACACTGTCTTGATGCGGCGCGTGGCGGCGTGTTAGAGGTGATCTGGGGGTGAGCCAGAGCTTAGGTGGTAGCCCGCTTTGCTGTGTTTCCGTAGGTCACTCCCTTGGCAGTAGTTGGTACCGCTGGTGGTACCAAAATCGTGGCTCATTATAACTAATTATGCTTACAAATACTCATGTAAGTACAAGTCCCCCAAGTCCCCAGTCAAGGAGGGCAATCTTGGTTGGGGAGTTGCTTAGCGGTTCAAAGCGTTACTTCTACTAGACTTGCAAAAGCATAATTAGCGTCAGTACGTTGTCAACCATGGACTTATTGAGCAAATGCTTTATACCCTTTCAGGTGGGACCCTGCTAGGCCCCCTAGGGAGTCCCCCAATCCTCGGCTAAGATAGACCTCAATTTGGTCGGTATATTGTTTGTTGAGGGGAGCTGCACTGAGCAGAGGGTGTTGGGTAGCGAGCCCAATCTTTGGTACCTGAGTGGTGAGGGTCAACGCGCCTGATCAAGGCTGTCGTAGACTGTTGACGTATCCCTGTGTCCCTGAGGGACGCAGGCTAATTGTAACGCCGCGTGGCGGTCGTCGTCAGCATGAGGCGTTGCCTCGGGAATCGCCGTTGGAGGAAGTCGCTCTGCTGGTAATCGGCAGACAATGTCGTGGGGACCTGCCTGATGGTAGCACTGTGAGCGGTGCTGCACTCAGCGGAGACTGTCGCGCTTGCAATATGAAGGGAGAAGTTCAGCTAGTAGTGTTGCGCTTTAGTGGAGATTCTTGCAAGATGAAAAGGGAAAAGTTTCGCTAGTGGAGTTGCGTCTAGCGAAGACTTCCACTTGCAAGCTGAAAAGGGAAAAGTTTTGCCAGCAGCGTTGCGTCTAGCGGAGACTTCCACTTGCAAGATGAAAAGGGAGAAGTTCCGCTAGCGCAGTTACGTCTAGCGGAGACTTCCACTTGCAAGATGAAAAGGGAGAAGTTCCGCTAGCGGAGTTGCAATTAGCTGAGATCCTCGACGATTGGTGGTCTTCTTTTTCGATAGTTACTTCAGCTAGACCCTTCGTCTGACGGCGTCCGACACGTGGCCAACAAGTATTGGGTTAGCGTGTGGAACAACTTCCCCGCAGAACGCCCGCCTCCTCACCATTAATGCGAGTAATTATTGATTTTGTAATCGAGCCCACGCCTCGGTTAATCCAGAGAGTAAGTGCGAGCGTAGGGCACGTGTACGGCTGTCGTGGGATGTCGTTTTCAAAGGAACGGCTTTGATTGGTTTGACGTTGACATCAAAGAGAGGGAAACTTAGTGGCTTAACATTTTGCACTTTGAATTAACATTGTCGTCTTCAAGCTTCGGTCTGAGATCCGAGAAGAAGATTCTGCAATTCTGTGAAGTTATCGATCTTTGGAGGACGAAAATCTCTTGAAGAGAAGACAATCACCCTCAAGCGCACCAAAGTATCCATCTTTGAGGTTGGTAGCCTGAATCTCGTCCTTGTTTTATTGGGTTTTTTGTTTGTTTGCTTCTGTCAGTTTCTATTTTTGGTATTTGGAGTGATTTCTGTCCCTCCCCGGTGTGTTTTGAGGGTGTAGAATGATGTTTAGGGATGGGCTTAGATGTTTGACAGGGGATTGAGATTTCTTGCTTTGCTAGATGGTCGAATATGGGTTTAAGTGTATGTGTTTCGTTCTTGTTTTGGTACTTTCTGGGTTTTCTAGGAATGGGTGTTCTTGATGTTCTCGACTACAATCTAACATAGGGATAGTTTAGATCTTGTTGGAACTGACTGGTTTGGGTTTTTGGGTTTGTGATGGCTAGCGTCGTAGAGATCTCGAGCAGTGAGGATTCCGGGTCTGACGTGTCGCTGAACGTGGCGGATAGGATATTTATTGACTCGTTGCGTCCGTCTGCCTATGTAGGAACCTCACTGTCTGTTCCATTAGATATCGAGCCACTACATACCATACCTTGGGAAGTAGTAATGGGTAGTGTCGGGCGTGCTGAGAGCTCTAAGAAGGGAGGATGTTGCCGCTCGTAATAGGCACGAGGAGAGGCTAGCAAGCAATAGCGCCACTAGCCGTTCTGCTGGTGGGGGAGAGGCTAGCGGCGAAGAAATAGAGTCCGCCTGGGTTTTATGTGATGGTATCGTAGTTGATGAGGTGGGAGGGCCGATGACTGTAGCCTCCGTCAACCTTCTAAAGCGGGTGTTCTGCCTGCCCGGAGTGGTGAAGTTGCGCCCGCCAACCTCTAATGAGAAGGCTTCCATTCTTCTGGCGGGGTATGCTGCCGTTCACGAGGCCATCTTCCGCCAAGGTGTCACCTTTCCGCTACTCCCCAACCTCCAGATCCTGGTGTGAGAGTTTGGCCTCGCCTTTGGGCAGATTTTCCCCAATATGTGGTGGTTGTTGATAGCGTTGAACTTACTCTAGCGTCTGTCGGGATGTGAAGGGCCTACCGTGGAGGAAGTACTTCACTTCTACGAACTGGTGTATATGAAGCGCCAAGGTTGCAGCAAGCAAGTGAACTTGAGCCGCCGCCAGGGGGCACCGAAGCTAATTGAGAATATGAAGGATTCTATGTCTCCTTGGCGAGGAACCTTCTGTATTGCCACCGCGGGGACAAATGAGGGGGCGCCAACATTCAGGATTAAGTCGGAGTTCCAACCTATCCGAGGTTGTCGCTGCCCTCCGCTGCCCAAATTGGCGGTTTTGCTTTACGATAATTCCTCCATTGTTTTAATCATTACCTTTTTTTTTTTGTTTTTTTTTTGTGTAGCGGGTCTGCGTTTTAACCTGACGCGCAAGGAAGAGTGCCGCATGGCAAGGATTAAGGGCTGCTGGCAGAATCACAACCTGCTGGACCTACGTCTTCTCACCGGTTGGGAGTTGTTGGTCGATCAACAGTTGACTCGCGCCCTTGGTAAGTAACTTTTGCTTATCTGTGCCCTATTTCAGTTTGTATCAGGCTAACCTGTTGCCTTTCGTACAGATTCTCCGCCGGGTAATAAAGTGAGCCGCGACACGTTTGCCAAAGCTATGGACCGCGCAGAGATTAACAATTTTTTGGAGAGTATTACGCCGTTGGGCTGGCGTCTCAGCAAACCGTCATTGACTCTCAGACTCTAGTGATGAGCCAGTCAGAGACTCCGTGGTGCTGCCGATGCCGCATCACTCTCATCTCGACGCCTATGGTTCGTCCGTGGTTCAAGCGGGAACTGGCGCAGATCGCGGGGCTACCAGCTGGAACAGGGTACAGGCCTCCCCCGAGAAGGTGAGGGAGAGAGTGCCCGCCTACCATCGTGGGCCCTAGTGGGATCGAGTGGTGGTTGAGAGGGAACCTGTTACCGTTGCAGTGTTGGAGTCGCAGGTGACCTCGAGGTCTGTCGCCGCAGTGCCACACTAGCGGTTTTGCAGAAGAAGCGGCGACAGAATGTCTCCGATGAAGAAGATGAGGGAGACGACGCGGAGACCATCGGGGCCAGCCAGCAAAAGAGGGCAAAACAGGCCCTGCCGAAGGTGACTGTGGCTACTGTCAGGGAGGTGCAGGCGAGCAGTCTAGATTCCTTTGGAGCGTATGCTAAATTCTTGACCGACCCTGGGCGGGAGTTTCTCTTCCACCTCTGAGAGCGGCTAGGATTTGGCCGGTTGGATGGGACCGTCCGCCCGACCGTCGTTTAACAGTCGCCATTCAGCTCGGCCTTTGGACATCTGTCCGTCGGGCTACACGAGCTGTTCCTTGCCTCTTCAAACCAGCCCCGGGTTGAGTGGCAGTTGTGGGAAGAGATCCAAGGTCTCCAGAGGGAGCTGGGAGAGGCCAAAGACAAGGTAACGGATGTTGAGCGGCGCTTAACCAAGGCCGAATGTGATGCTATGGATGCCCGCGGCAAGCTGACTGTCACCATTGAGTGAGATCTCAAGCGAAACGACCATGACTCCAAGCTAGAGCAAGACATAGCCCTGTTGAAGGATCAAGTAGTGGCTAAGGCTAAGAAAATTGAGATCCTTCAGTGGGATTCTTCCGCTAAACATGATGAGGTAAAGAGGCTGAAGGGCGAGGTTGCCCGGCTGGAAGCTGAGAGGAGCCACACAGAGGTCGCCGCCGTGGAGGCATTTAAGCAATCTGCGGAGTATAAGCAAGCCATGATGGAGGCGGCGAAGGCTGGTGCTGCTGACAACTTGGACCTGCTGAAGCAGAAAGGCGCTATCGATAGGGTGAAAGCGTCCTAACCCGCCGAGTCATCTGGTCAGCTGGAATCTGCGAGCAGTGTGGTTCCTACTCAAGCTGAGGGTGCCCGCTCAGGTAGTGGAGAGAGTAGTGAGCGTCCGGCAGACGATTTTCAGCGGACTCCACTTCCTACCCAATCCGAAGTCTCCCGTACTGACTTCATAGCCGCCCACACCCGAGCAGATGGCACCATGGTGACGCCGAGCCCTACCATTCCTGGATTTGACCAGACGAGCCGCCTGGCCAGGCAACAAGCATTGCTGGAGGGTAAGGATGTCGCCGCTGCTCCTGAGAACCCTTGACGAATGCTCCATAGCTTTTGTAATGCCGCTAAGGCTTATTTTGTAATTTTGACAATACCTTTGGGCGGGGAGTCCCAACCCTAACTATATGAAGTATTTGCCTTTGAAATTTTCCAAGTGTGGGATTCTTTTCGATGATTGTTGTTTGAATGTTGTTTTACAGCCAGAGTTTTGACTTGTGCTTTTGCCTAATCAACGAAACATTAAAGGAATTAAAATTGTTCCAAGTGCATGATGTAGCGGACGTGGTCTGCCGAATATTGTTGGCGTTGCCAATTAACTCTTGTGCTTGGACTTGGTGACAATGGTTTAAATAATTCATCGTTTCATTGATAGCTGACAGATCAGCGTTTACAAAAGCAGGTTTGTACCCGTTGGGTAGCTTCCCATAGCTAAATATTGAACAAAAATTTAGCTAAGTCAAGATGCTCTTGGGTAGTGGCATGACTATTTGTAGTAATACCGAAGGTGTTTGGTATTCCAAGGGTGGGTCGTTGTGATGCCATCTTTGTCCATTAAGTAGAAGGTGCCAGGGATAACGACTTCTACTATTTTGTATGGTCCTTCCCAAGTTGGGTGGAGTGCCGTTGGCGGTGGAATGACTTCCTTCATTACCTAGTCCCCTAGTTGGAGGTTCCGGGCCTTGACTCTGGCATTGTAGAAACACGATACCAGTTGCTTGTTTTGTAAGTTGTGCAAATGGGCCTTGTGGTGTCTCTCATCGAGGAGGTCCCTGTCGAGGTTGACGCCTTCGCCGTTGGTCTCAGAATAGTAGCCCTCGACTCTGGCGGTAGGTTGGGCTGTCATGCCCCTGATTTTTAACACAAATATATATAATCCCATAATTATACATGTGTGATCGTTCAGTCATCAATACAAATACCTGAAAACTTTTTCCCTTTAAACTAAGTACATAGTGATGCCCTGAACCCACAAGGTTAATATGCACTCGCTCCATAGAGTTGTATATTACACAAGCTTATGAATTAAATTGTCAACAACAAAATAAAACGTAAATGCTCTTCAGAGCTCACTACAAGCGGAAGTCTTAATAACGGTAAAGTCACAAAATTGGCTTCCTACCGTAAAGTTGCTAGCTCGCTACCTCAGTTTTTAGCCACGATTACCCTGACCGGCAGGATTAACCCCTACACCATTTGAATGGTGCACCGGGTTGCCACAAAACAAACCCGGTAAGCTTTCGCAAGCCTGTATGAGTAACTCAAATAACTCACGTAAAACACGGAATAAACCCACGCGAATCACGAGATAAACTCACACTTTTCAATCAAGAAACAACTCACACAAATCACGGGATAAACCCACACGAATCACGAGATAAACTCACACGTTTCAATCAAGAAACAACTCACAAAAATCACAGGATAAACCCACACGAATCACTAGATAAACTCACACGTTTCAATCAAGAAACAACTCACACAAATCAAGGGATAAACCCACACGAATCACGAGATAAACTCATACGTTTCAATCAAGAAACCAAGCACGGCGGACAGACTATAGCTCTAACTGAAATTGTAACCACTCGTCCGGCCAAAGACTTGATTACCTATTCCTTACCTTGATCACCATCTGTGACCTGTCACAATCTGTGACATATGATTTCAGACCCCGTCTGGTCTTAAAATCAAACATCAAGGTCACCATCTGCGACCTGTCACCGTCTGTGACATATGATTTTCAGACCCCGTCTGGTCTAGAATCAAACATTGGTCACCATCTGTGACATATGATTCTCAGACCCGTCTGGTCTAGAATCAAACGTTGGTTACCATCTGTGACATATGATTCTCAGACCCGTCTGGTCTAGAATCAAACGTCGAGTAAGTCACACTGGACCTAAAAAGTTACAAAATCTAACTTTGGCTTTCCCCATCCCTGCTCACCATCTGTGACTCTTGGTACAAAGACCGTGACATTTAAAATAAGTCGCATCTGACTCAAAATGTAACATCAAACTCAATACTTTTCAAACAATAGAAAACATCTTTTTCCACAATATTGTTTCTTGAAAAGTCGCATTCAACAACAATATGAACACAATCATGCATATTATTTATCACACATCACTCACAAGAATATATATATATATATATATATATATATATATATAGATACACACATGTAGTCATTCACTTAGGAATGCCTACTAATACCAACTATAGTTTGCAGTTAAACAATTAACGTCAAAATAATAATTGAAACTCCGTTTGTAAATGAACCTTGTGAGATTACTCACCTCGAAACTCTCGCTGCGTCTTCAATAAAGAACAAAGCAGCCACTTCACAAAATAACCGTCCAAGAATACTTCTTCAAGCACCTAATCACATACGGTTTCAACTTAGCAACAATTCACAAATGAACTAAAATCCTCAAAGTGGCGCCAATCGAGGCGAAACCACATCCAAGACCACCTAATGTCTCCGGAATACTTCCACGATCGATATGCCCAAACCAAAAGTCAATCGGACACTCGAATCGTCACGAATTGAATCATCAAACGGTCCGAAACAATAAAAATCGCAATATATTCATACGATTTTCAAAAATTGCATATTATATATCAAAACGCTCGTATTGACAAGTAGAATACATATAATACCAGAAACTATCCTTTACATGGTTGGAAGGCCACTAAAACGCTGCTACAGTCAGCGATGCAACCACCACAACCACCACCAGGCAAAACTCAAAACTAGCTTAATCCAACCATCCAAAATGTCAAGAACATCAAATAGATCAACTTTAATACCTGAGGTTCAAGCCAACTCGGCCTAGAACGCCGCCTATCACTGCCACAAACCGCCGTGAACTGTTCACCTTGAGTTGATGCGATTCTGATGTGAAACAATCCAAACAAACACCACAGATCGATCAAGGAGGCTCCCACGAACTCAACCAAGAGAACTTGAAGCCGTGGCGTCGCCGAAGCTACGTTTTTCAACCGGGTCTGAATTCCTCAATCTGTGCCACCTTGCAACGTCGCCGTGGAGGAGAATCGCTGTTAGAGGCCACCACAGGGAGGAGGCGAACAAGCTGGCCAAGTTTCTGGCCGGAGACCGCCGGAGCTCGTCGGAAAAGCTGGGTCAGATCTCTTGGATCCGGGTCGGGTCAGTCGAAAAACAGAAGAGAGAACAGAGGATTTATGAGTTTTCGGAAATGGAAACTTACCAAAATGAAAATAGTAACTTTCCCGAAAGGGAAACCCCTATATATAGTAACTTTTCAAATTTTCAAACGCTCATAATTTTCTCATATGAACTTCGATGTCCGCGTTCCAAATATCCACGAACTCGTATCGACACGCTCTACAACTTTTGTGAATGAAGTTTTCGGAGAATCCCAACGAATAAAAAGTCAACCTTTGCGCTCCCTAAATGACGCTTCGTGAATAATTATTCGACTGAAACACTGCCGCTCCATCCACGAGCTAAGAAATCGTCCAATAACCACTAATTAAATTCCGGAAAATCCTCAAAAAATAAATACGAATTTCCGGGACATCACATGGGTGACCTCAATGGGTAGGACCGCCTTAATGCCGAACATCATGCAAAATGGTGTTTCACCGGTGGCGGAAGTTGGGGTAGTCCTGATGGCCCACAGCACTTTCGCGAGTTTCTCAGCCCATAAACCCTTAGCGTCGTCGAGCTTCTTTTTTAGCAACTTCTTGATTATATTGTTTGCTGCTTCGACTTGGTCGTTGGTTTGGGGGTGAGCGACAGATGCAAAATTCATCTTGGTGCCCAGATTAGTGGAGAAAGATATGAGTTCCTTGTTGTTGAACTGTGTGTCGTTGTCTGTGATGATTGTGTGGGGGACGCCGTAGTGGCATAGATGTTCTTCCAGAGGAAGTGAGTTACCTTGGTGGTAGTTATGGCCGTCAGCGGTTCCGCCTCTATCCACTTACTGTTGTAGTCGATGGCGACGCTGATGTACTTGAACTGGCCCTTGGCGGTTGGGAATTTTCCAAGCAAGTCCAGGCCCCACGTGGAGTGGATCGATGGGCCAATAATAATTGATAGTGGTTCTGCCGGGGCGTGGGGCAGGTCAGCGTATTGTTGACATTTGTGACAAGACCTTAATACCCTTCTGGTGTCGTCACCGAGCGTGGGCCAAAAGTAGTCTTGCCACATTGTGCGATTGGCCAGAGATCTGGCCCCCAAGTGGTTTCCACATTCCCCAGCGTGTATCATGGCAAGAACGACTTTTCCCTCCTCAGGGGTCAGACACCGGAGGTTGGGATGGGTGACTCCTTAGCAGTAAAGCTTGCCATTCTGGATGTTATAGCGGGTTGCCCTCCGCTTAAGTTGCCTTGCTTCGATCTTGTCAGCGGGTAGCTTTCCATTGCACTTGTACTCTATGATTTCATCTATCCAGCTGGGATTGACTTCAATGTTGAAGATCTCTGCCAAGGTTTTGGTGATGCTTGGCTTGTCAAATCATTCCACCCTTGTGTCCGCTGGATTTTAGTGTGGTTGGGCGGTTGCTAGTCTTGCTAGTGAGTCAGCCTTGGCATTCTTTTCCCTGGGGATCTGTGTGATGGTGTGAAATTTGAATTTTTTGAGTAGTGCCTTGACGTACCCCAAGTATGCCGCTAACTACTGGTCCTTGGCCTAGAAGCTGTCGTTGACCTGGTTAACGACTAGTTGAGAGTCGCTAAATATGTTGACACTGTCAGCTCCTAAGTCGATGGCAAGGAGTAAGCCGGCAATGAGCGCTTCATACTCTGCCATGTTGTCTGAGGCTTTGAAGTTGAATTTCAACGCGTATTCCACGTTTAGTCCCCCTGGTCCTGTCAAGATGACTCCGGCGCCGCAGGCCTTGGCTCAAGTGGAGCCATCTATGTGGAGGTTCAATTCTAACTGCTGCTGGGGGGCTGGTTCCTTAGGGGTTATCATTTCTGTGTTGGTCTCTTGTGCCCCTAGGTTGGGTTTATCCTAACGCTCAGTGAGCTCAACAATGAAATCTGCCACCACCTAGCCTTTGATGGCGGTCCTTGGCTTGTAGTCAATGTCGAACTCGCTGAGTTCGATGGCCCACTTGCTGATGCGGCTAGAGTGCTCAGGGTTTTGCATTACCTGCCTCAGCGGTTTGTTTTTTAAGACATGGATTGTGTAGGCCTGGAAGTAGACCTGTAAATGGACCGGATTTTGATCCAGACCCGCTCCAGATCCGTAACTATTAAACGGGTTTGGATCGAACATTTTGATCCGTTGATCCGTTAATGATCCGAATCCGTTAACCCGTTTAATAAACGGATCGGATTTGGATTTAGGTCGATTCGATCCGTTAATGATCCGACCCGTTTTAGTAATAAAAAAATATTATTTTTAAAAAATATAAAATATAAAATATAAAATATTAAAGATTTCTAATATTACTTTTTTGCAGAAATCTAAGAGGCAGTCTTCGTAATTTTATTTTTGACAATGTAATTTTATTTTTGGTGATACTCTTCATGTAGATCATGTTATTTTAATATTTTATTAATATCTTATGAGATATTATGATATAAATTTAATATTACTATTTAAAATTTAAAAATATTTGAAATTATAAACGGATCTGATTAGCGGATCGGGTATCCGTTAATCCGACGGGTACGGATTTGGATCGAGGTATCAATGATCCGCCGGGTTAACGGAGCGGGTTTGGATCGAATTTTTTTTTTAGTAAACGGATTTGGATTTAGGTCGATCCGATCAGAACCCGGTCCATTTACAGGCCTACCTGGAAGTATTGGCGGAGGCGCCTAGCGGAGACAATGAGTGCGAGAGCGAGTTGCTCCAGGGGGTATATCTTGTTTCCGCTCTGTTCATGCATCTGTTGGCGTAGAAAATTGGGAGCTCCTCCTAGCCCTTTCGTAGTATAATGGCGCAGCTTACCGCTGATGGTGATACTGCCAGGTAGATGTACAGTACCTCACCTGGTACAGGAATGGAAAGAAGTGGGACTGATGCCAAGTATTCCTTCAAGCTCTAGAATGCCGCCTCACAATCTGGTGTCCAGTCAATTACTTTCTTGTGGGTCCTCTTCCTCTTCAGAACTTTGAAAAATGGAAGGCACCTGTCAGTGAGTCTGGAGATGAACCGAGAGAGGGTGGTTAGTTTTCCTTGGAGGCTCTGAACGTGCACTTTCCATTTCGGAGCCTTCATGTTGAGGATGGCTTGTACTTTGTCAGGATTGGCCTCTATGCCCTGTTAGCTAATGATGTAGCCCAGAAATTTGCTAGCGGTGACGCCAAAGAAATATTTTTCTGGGTTGAGGCGCATACCATAAGCCAAGAGAATGGCGAATATGATTATGAGGTTTGCCACATGTCTATTGGCCTTGATTCTTTTGACTAGCATGTCGTCCACGTATACCTCTATTATCTTACTGAGATGCTCAGCGAACATGGCATTCATCAGCCGCTGGTAAGTCGCACCAGCGTTCTTCAAACTGAAAGGTAGGACATTGTAGCAGTATAGGCCCTTATCGGTGGTGAAGGTGGTGCATTCTTGGTCATCGGGGTGCATCTTGATCTGATTATAGCCGGAGAAGGCGTCCATCATGTTGACCAGCTCGTATCCAGCGGTTGCATCGACCAGTTGATCAATGCGGGGTAGCGGGAAGCTGTCTTTTGGGCATGCCTTGTTAAGACCCTTGAAGTCGACACACATCCGCCACTTTCCGCTGGGCTTCTTGACCATGACCAAGTTGGAAATCTACCGAGGGTAATTAACTTGGCGGATGAACCCAATGTTCTAAAGTTTGGCTACCTCTTCCCCTATTGCATGATATCTCTCTTTATCGAAGGCTCTTCGCCACTGCTTGACAGGATAGAAGGACGGTTTGATACTTAACTTGTGTGTGATGATCTCAGGGGAGATGCCTGACATATCAGAGTAGGACCATGCAAAGACGGTGGCGTTGTCACGTAGAAACTGAGTGAGTTCAACCGCTGCTTCTAGGGCTAGCTGAGCGCCTATGCGGACTGTCCGCTCAGGGTGGTCGTCGGAGATGCTTATAACCTTGAAGGATGTTTCTGGGTTGACAGGCTCCATCATTACATACTTCTCCTCATCATCCCTAGGGTCCTCAAAAATGTTTGGTGGCGGTGCATGGTTTCCTACTGTTAGGATTTCATGGCAGCGCGTTGACCTTGCCACAGTCTTTGAATAACATTCTCGTGCCAGTTGTTGACTTCCCTTCACACATCCTGTCCCGTTGGGTGTGAGGAACTTCATGAGAAGCATGTATCCGGCAATGATGCATTTGAGCTTGTTGAGTGCCAGTCGACCAATGATGGCATTGTATGAGCTGAAGAGATCGACAACGATGAATTCTGTATGTATTTCCGTTGTACATAGACTAGCACCGATAACTAGTCGCATGTAGTCAGAAACGAGTGGCTATGTTACATCACCGGAGAAGCTGAGCAATGACTCATGATCCTGGAGTTATTTTCTATTCCGCTGGAGTTGGTTATAGCAACTGTTGAATATGACATTGACGACGGACCTGCTATCAACAAGGACCCTTCCCACTGAACATTTATTGAGTATTGCGTTGATCAAGAATGGATCATTGTGGGGAGATGCACTCCGCTCTCCTTCTCCTCCGAGAAAGTGATGGGTTTCCAACTAGACTTTGGGAGTTTGACGGATCTCTCATAGCGGATATTGCAAACTTCTTTGGGATGGTTAGCGCGTGCATAGTGCTTTCTCACCCTATGAGACATGTTGGTTATTGAGGCACCGCCATCGATGGTGTTGATGTGGCGCATTGGTTCGATGTTGGCGACCACAGGTGGCGGTTGGCGCACCTTGAATTGTTCCATCTTACCATCACGGTACAGAGTCTCAATAGCTGTTTTGAGAGCATTGCAGTTGTTGGTATTGTGACCATTGTCCTCGTGGTACTTACACCACTTGCCGTTGTTTCTTGGTTTTCCCACTCTTGGGTACTTTCTTGGGGGTGGCGGTGGGATTTGGTCTTTCCACTGGTCATATATCTCTTCATACGAGGCTGTGAGGACTGTAAACACTATGTACCGTTGGGAGGACTCCGTTGGTTTGTTACAGTTATCTGCATGCGACGAGCAGTTTCCCTTATTGTAGTACTGGCCCTTCTGCCTCTTATTCTGGTAGTTGTCCTATTGCCACTCTCTCTTTTTATCAGTTGGCGACGTAGCAGAGGTTTTGTTAGCGGTCTCCTGATGGCTGGAGGAGGGCTGAGTGGACTTTGCCGGTGTTGGCAGTGATGGTGGGGTTTCTCCATATATGATGAAGTCTGCCTGTGCATGGATGACTGCCTCACTCATGATGTGCTCATACGTGGCATTATGATGATTGTAATTGAGGTGATAGAGAAATGGCCCTTTGAGGAGTCCTTGCTTGAAGGCTGCTAATGCCATTGTTTTGTCAAGATCGCGGCATTGAGATGCTGCCGCCCGCCACCTGGTGACAGATGCCTTCAATGTTTCCTCGGTGCCTTGTTTAACGTTGAACAACTGACTTATGTTGTGATGTCCGGCGACTAGTAGGATGAACCGAGAGAGGAAAGCATTTGATAGTGCATGGAATGAGTCGATGGATCCCTGTGGGCACTCAAAGAACCAACTCATTGCCTCACTATCCATCGTTTTGCTGAACAAGTGGCAGAGGGTGGCGTCAACAAATCCCTTATTGTTAGTGACTTTTTTGAATGTGTCCATATGGACGAAGGGGTTAGTCATGCTGTTGTAATGTGACATCTTTGGTGTCTTTGCATATGCTGGTCTGACGGCTTGCAAGATCTTGGTGGTGAATGGTCCTGGTCTGGACGCAAAGAGCGGATTTAGGATTGGTGCTGGGGCGCTTGCCTCCGCCCGGATTAGCCTTTGCTCTAATTGCTGCATCCTCTCTAGGATTAGGGCGGTTGTGTCGCCTGCGGGTCCTGCCTGGAGATTCAGCTGAACTAGCTCCGGCCTGGGGACAGGTGGATTGCCCTCAGTCCTAGCCCTAGCCGCTGAGCTGTTGGTGTGCGGCTGTGACTCCGCTTCCTGTTCCATCATTAGGCAGGGCAGGGGAGGTGGGCCCATTCCCAATAGTTCTGGTGGATTCGGTGGTACCTGCATCTATATGATTGGTACGAGTACTAATCCGCCGGTATTGGGTCCACTACGTCTGGTGCTCCGCGATTGCTCGCTCTGCGCTAGGTTAACGTTTGCCTCCAGAGCCTTTTTCAGTTCATCGAATTTTGACATCAGCGTGGCCACCTAATTTTGGGCCTCGGCCTTCTCTCTGCGCTCTTGTTCGTGCTCCTTATTTTCCTTGTGGAGGTCCGCCAATGCCAGCTCATACATAGCGGCGAGGCCTTGGCCTGATGGGCGACTGCTGCCCGATCGTGCCTCCGCTGCAGTTTGGGTCAACAGGACCTGGGATGAGCGCTGGGGTTCCACTCTAGGGTTGACCGGAGTGTTGAATAGTGCTCGGTTAACGTTAGCCGCAGGGTTGGTGGGATGGGGGTTGGCAGATTGATCCGCTTGCTCCTCAACATTTCCCCCGCTACCATTAGTCATGGTGATTGTTGTGGTGGGATGGCCTTTTGTTCAAGGATTCCCACAGACAGCTCCAATGTTAATGTCTAAGATTTAGCGATGGATAAATCTTGGTTAACGCTGGTCCGATGGGCGGACCGCTACTTATGGTGTGATCAATACTTCCGTTGCCTGTCAGACGAAATACAAAGGGCGTCAGAGGGAGACCGCGTTGGGCGGTCTTTTCTTCTCTGATGCCTAAGTTAGTCAATTGACAGAATAACAGTAGGTAAGTAGTAAATGCGTAATTAATGAGGAGAGATGAGATAACCTTTTATAGGTGTGGGAGAGACTGATCTCTTCCATGTTTTCGATGTGGGACTGATATGCTTCAGTTCCCAGCTTCTGGAGTTTCTAACACTGTCTTGGTGTGGCACGTGGCGGCGCGTCAGCGGTGATATGGAGGTGAGCTGGAGCTCAGGTGGTAGCCTGCTTGGCTGTGTTTCTGTAGGTCACTCCCTTGGCGGTAGTTGGTACCGCTGGTGGTAGCAAGAGCGTGGCTCATTATAACTAATTATGCTTACAAATACTCATGTAAGTACACTATTTGTTGCCAAAATTCACCTTATGACTCACAACCTTGGAAATGCCATCAAAAATTGACAATAAGTCATCAGTTCAAAATCGCGCCAAGGCTATGATTTTCTTGCTTCATCATATTGACAAGAGCCTAAAAGATAAGTACCTTATGGTGAAAGACCCGTTTGAGCTTTTTCAAGCATTAGCTGATCAATTTGCTCACTAATACCATTGTTCTACCTAGAGCACGATATGAATGGATACATTTGCGCCTTCAAGATTTCAGCTCTGTCATTGATTTCAATTCCGTTGTGCATCGGATTAACTCCCAACTAAAATTATGTGGAGAATCTGTCAGTGAAGAAAACAAGCTCAACGTATTTGATTTTTCTGTGGACAATGGAAAACATGTTGATGACATGATCAGCGGCGATGTTCTTGACACCGATTAATTCTAAGCCTATGTTTTAGGCCTTTTTTTTTCTCTGTTCACTCCACGTTTAGAACAAGCTTCTAATTGTGAAGACTCGAGCCAAGTGCTTTGAGTACAATATGAAATTTGATGAGGCTATGATACTCCATTGTATTATTATTGGAGTATACACTTATACCCATATGGACCACTATCCCAGACTCGAAATTTGGGTATATAATTTTGACATTTGTTTTCAGTGTGAAATAATAATATGAACCATGTATTCATTAATAAATTGAACTATGAATGTTCATGATAAACATAATGACGGACATATTTGTCTTGCATAGAATGCAACTATGGACATGATCCATTGCAATTGTTGAAAATTTTTCACAATTGATGCTTCTAAAAGCTAAGGTAACAATCATCTCAAGAGCTACAGATCTTGATTGATGGCGGGCTCCAACTGAGCTCATATTATGTTACCTATGTGGAATATCATTGCATATATTTGGTGATGAAATTTTCACCTAAAATAAGCTGTATTAATCAACTATAAGTATACTACTATATACTGTATCATGAACTAAAATTTTCATTGAGCCAAATAAATTTATTTTAGTGTGACTAATGTGTCATCACTATGTCATGTAGACTCATCTACATACATACTCTACATTATTGTATAATACAACAATAATTGCAAACTTTTCTAACGAGGAAGTTATAATTTATCGCATATTTGCGAGTTATCACTTTAATAAGACAATCCTCCCACCATTAGGGGGAGCAATATCGTTTATGAAAAACCACATGAATTGGTATGTGATATCTATCCACCATGTCTCATTTTAATTTTGAGAAAAAATCTCATTTCATTATCTTTTTGACCTAAAATTTGGTTTGGGCTCGCTATCCCTAGTGGATATCATAAATCCAATTTTTTTCACGCATATTTTGCGAATGGTCAAACTAGATAGTCTTCCCGCCGTTAAGGGGAGGAAACGCTATTATAACGGCGTGAATTTATGTGGAATATGTCCACCAAGTCCAATGTTTCAAGCTCCATATAAGGGAAGATTATACAAGCCCTATAACACTCTTTATGAGGTTATACAAAGATCCACATTCTTAAACTAATTTGTTCTTGAGAGACAACAAATGCTAAAAGAGGCATGGGTACCTGATATGAATAAGCTTTTTATAGCTAATGCATGCATATATTTTGAATGTGTGATAGATCTCTAAGTGATGATCATTGATGATATCTCATCTGTAGTAGCTACTAAATATCATCAAGAGTTGTATACTACCACGTTTCATTATGTCGACAAATTATACTATTGGCCAAATTGGAAAGAGGCAATTACAATGAATTTAAATATTGTAAACATGATGATATATTTGGACTTTATAACCCCTGAAATACAAGAGGGTGTTCATTCCAATGAATTAAAATCACTATGACACAAGTCTCTTTATAGAGACATGAGATTATCATTCTTCTCCAAGCGACAACTTTTCTATAAGTACAGTGTTACATATATGTGTTATATTGACGAGAAACTTATGGTATGTTGTCTTGATTAATATGAAGATCTTAAAGGCAAATTGCTAAAAGTAAATCTCAAATCCTATGTGTCATTATAAGCATATTGTTTAACTAAATCCTTAATGGATTTATATTGCCAAAGGCAAGTCCATGAATGAGTGAAAGAGCTTAAAACTCACTCATGGAATCAAAAAGTCTAAAGCTCATATATACTCATTCATTTACTGTCAAAGTGACTTATTGCCTCAATGAGTACTATGACAAGACTAAGAAATTGAATTCGAATCATGCTCACAATTTTGCAACATATTCTAACTTTCACGAAGTTATGAATTTATCTATAGTTCATATTGAGCTTATATGAAATTATCAATTACACAAATGGATATCTATGGCTAAGTGTGCCATACTTAAATTTCAATGCTCAGATAAAGGTAAATGTGTCAATTATTGTTCCTTTATATTGTTATTCTTTAACTAATATCTTTATCTATAATTTGAGCATATGAAATTGGTTCTACTCTTATCATGTCAGGTAAGATTCATTAAGAATGTAGTACCCCGGAAATTCGTATTTATTTTCCGAGGATTTTCTGGAATTTAATTAGTGGTTATTGGACGATTTCGTGGCTCGTGGATGGAGCAGAAGTGCTTCGGACAAATTATTATTCGAAGAATATGGTTTTAGGGGGGTTGCAAAGGTTAACTTTTTATTCGTTGGGGTTCTCCAAAAACTTCCTTCACAAAAGTCGTAGAGCGCGTCGATACAAGTTCGTGGACATGTGGAATGCGGAAATCGGAGTTTGTATGAAGGAGTTATGGCCGTCAGAAAAAGTTTCCATTTTGGTATATATGGTATTTTTCAAGAAAAATGTCAGAAAAATCAGAGTTGTCATTTTTAGAAAGTTTTCCAGGTATTTATATTGATGGCTGAACCATCACGCATGTATAATTATCGGATTATATATCAATTTTTAATTGTGTTAAAAATCAGGGGCGTGACAGTTTGGTATCAGAGCGTGAGGTACATATTTGGTGATAATCAGTACTACTAGAGTGATGGTCCGTCTGCAGCGGATCCCCATCTGATGCTCTTCAGTATTGATATAATCACCGAGTATGTAGGAGTGCTAGTTGTGAGTTAGAGTGTAGAATCGTCAGAGCATTGGTTTGCTTTGTTAGTGAAGTTGTGAACTTCAGTGTAGGAGTTTGGGTAACTTCTATGAGTTATAGTCTTTTGAGGAATGAGAACCTTTAGATTTAACTTGGGATTGACTAAGGGGATGAAATTGTATCCTCTGACGTACTGTTGTGGTTGATTTAGTGATAGCATTGACTTATACTTGTGTTTGAAGATTTTACAAGTATTAACCAAGTGTGCTATGCTCCTTGGGCGATAGATTCACAAGGAGGCCGAGCTAGGGGTCGGGGTAGATCCAGAGTGGGGTGGTAGAGTACCAGTTCCGTGGTGTTGTTTTGTGTTGTGTTAAGTTTTGCTTGATGTCTATAGTTAGACTTTGGCATATGACTTCCTTTGGGCAAGTGTAGTATGTGCGTGATGCATCTTTCATCGTTATGGCTCGATTGTGTGATTATGCCATGTGATGAGTTATGTATGGGTGATCAAGGCTAGACCTTATCGTGATTTCATGTTCTGAGATGGTAGGACGAGTATTGAGCTGTGATGCAGATACTGTTGTGATAACAGGATTCTGGACTCTTGTGTGATATGTGGGTAGTGCTGCAATCACAGAGTCTTTGTTGGATGGTGTACGAGGATGATATCTAGGAAGGTTGGATTACCAACAAGGGGATAGTAATGATTCTTAATATTGTGATTCTAGGTGGGGTACCTGTAACCTCTATTAGATTGAGGTACATTGTACTTTTTTTAGTTAAGGGCATTCTTGCCGAGGAATGAGAATTGGATTTGAGGATGATTTATCCGTACTTGTTGGTGTGGTACGTGTAAATTTCGAGACAAATTTTCTTTAAGGAAGGTAGAATGTAGTACCCCGAAAATTTGTATTTATTTTCCAAGGATTTTCTGAAATTTAATTAGTGGTTATTGGACGATTTCGTGGCTCGTGGATGGAGCAGAAGTATTTCGGACGAATTATTATTTAGGAAAAATTTCAAAAATGGTCACTCAACTATGACTCATTCGACACTTTGGTCACTGAAGTTTCAAATATATCACTTTGGTCACTCAACTATTACACTGTCAATCACTTAAGTCACTTTGTTAATTTTTTTCATTAAAAAAAATTGAGTGACAGTGTAATAGTTGAGTAATCAAAGTGATATATTTGAAACTTGAGTGACCAAAGTGTTGAATGAGTCATAGTTGAGTGACCATTTGTGGAATTCTCCTTTAGAAGAATATGGTTTTTGGGGGGGGGGGGTTGCAAAGGTTGACTTTTTATTCATTAGGATTCTCCGAAAACTTCCTTCACGAAAGTCGTAGAGCGCGTCGATACGAGTTCGTAGACATATAGAATGCAGAAATTGGAGTTCGAATGAAGTTATGGCCTCCGGAAAAAGTTTCCATTTTGGTATATATGAGATTTTTCCGGAAAAATATCAGAAAAATCAGAGTTGCCATTTTTAGAAATTTTTCTAGGTATTTATGTTGATGGCTAAACCATCACGCATGTATAATTATGAGATTATATATCAATTTTTAATTGTGTTAAAAATCAGGGACGTGACAAAGAATATCATAGTTTTATTGGTAATGCCCTAACTTTTGCAGGAATTGCAATTCATGATGAGTCACCTTTATGCAAAGCACACATGGTCTCACCTATGTGATCGACACACCATATCCAATATACATGGTGCATGTATTTTGTTACATACATGATTGAAGATTGCAACAATCAGAAGGAGATTCTCATCAGGGGAAGCAGTCAAAATATGATACCTAAGACATATGCGCGTTGTACTCTTTTTCTCCTTTGACCAGGGTTATTTTTGTCCCACTGGATTTTTATTACCTGACAAGGTTTTTGACGAGGCAATATTAAGCGCGTCCAACACCATCACAAATTGGTGGACATCCAAGGGGGAGTGTTGCAAATATTATATATATGTGGCTGTCCACTGTAAATACTCATTAGTTATGTCCTTATAATGTAAACATTACTCCTATATAAAGGGGTCTAATAAGAATGAAATATACACTTCTATCTCCTCTTACATTTTGTTTCTCTATTCTATGTCTCTCTTATTCTCTAGTTTATAACAAATCTACAATTATATACAGGGAGTATAACAATTCTCTTTTGTTTTTTTTGGTCAAGCAACTAGAAATTAATATATCAAGATCAATTGCAACTAGGCCCAATAAGGCCTCCCCAAACTAAAACAACAATAAATAGACGAGGACCAAAAGGCCTGGACAAACATGAAAGAAACAAAGGCCAATCTTGAACTAGTGACCTGCAACTTTTGACTTGAAGAACAAAGCAACTGCACCACTGTGAAGTAGCCAACAACAAAAGCCAACCAAATCGAAAGATTAGGAAAGAAACCCAAGTCGATTTCAATGTACCCAACCACCAATATTTCAGAGATCAGTACATACAACACATCCACCACATCGACCATTTTCTGCCAAGAAGAGAAACAAAGTAACAAGAAAAACAACCAGAAAAACCATATGAAAGGACAATGTGAGATCCGGTAAGGGAACAAAGAGATAAGCACCGGAGTACCCAACCTCTTGTTGCATCACCAATTGCACTAATAGGCAGACCCTACTTTGAACAGAGCTTCGAAGAGCAAATAAACCATTCATGACAGAAAGAAGGAACAACTAGGTGAAGAGGATGACAACAAATGGATCTAGAAAAATGAAAATCATAAATAAGGGGAACCAAACAGGGCCGAATTGGAGACAAACTCTATGCAAAACGACCCAAAAAGGCTAGTGAGAATGAAAATGAAAAGAACATATCAGAAATAGATACATAAAGCCTCGAGCAGAGGGAAAATAATATTGAAGATTAGTGGCTCCCACGACTCTCAAACTAAAGATCCTTATCAAAAATTGATCGAGATCTAGCAAGAAAGGGAAATGGAGCCTTTGTTAGCCACCCATATGCTTCTTTTACTTCTCTGGGGAGCTTATAAAAAATAAGTTATAGCACAATTGTGTATTTGATGATTGTTCAAGTAAATCCAGAATTTATGTCTGGCCAAAACTCAAGGTTACTTGCTCTACTTAAAACACGTTAGAATTAGAGATAATCTAAGAGAATCTTAGAGATATCCAATCAATATATGATTACCTTTCCTTGTACAACTCTGATTCTATGTATTGTAATCCTCTATATAAAGAGGCCCCTATTATCAATGAAAGCACAACAATTTCTCTCTCAAATATCGATTCCCTAAAACACGTTATCAACACAAAGCCCTAACTCTGAAATCCTAAAATCGTAGCCTTCAAACCTTAGCAACCACTACAGCATATATTAAAGCCCTCAATCCCAGGAGTCCAGAACCGGCGGTGCCACCCCCAAAACCGACCGAGAAAATACTAAATTGACCTCCAGAAGAAGCAAAACGTCCCCTGCCTGGTTCACACCCTTCCAATCCGCCTCCTACAGTCATATTTTGTCACTGTCAGCGCCTTCATTCCATATTCCGGGAACCGAAAAAATATTTCCCCTAACCGGCCACAAGAACAGCTACACTCTTGAACCGACGCCTATCCTTAGTCCCAGCCTCAATTCCTTTGTTCCAGCTGGCCCAGCACAAGAGAGAAGGAGGCCTGCCGCCCACATCAGCAGAAAAGAAAGAAAGAAAAAAAAAAACTGACCAGCTCAAAAGAGATGCTGGCCACTATAGAAGAAAAGAAAAAAGCAGCCTCACGGCCCACAGACGAGACCTAGACTTGGCCTATTATTGCTACCTAGCCACATTCGGCGACTTTTTTTGTCCAAATTTTCCAGCGACCTATTTCAGGGTAATTTTTACTAAAAGTTCCCGTTATTGAGTTTTTATTCAATTTCTTTTCTTTTTCTCAGGGACTTGCAAACTCCATTCTTCTACCCCCCCCCCTCCTTCTTCTTCATCTTCATAAGGGAAACCAAAAAGCCGAACTGTGGGGGTTCGTGCTTACTCTGAGCTTGGAGTTTGTAGATTCCTTCAAACTTTGAGTTTGTTAAGAAGTTATGATCGACCACAAACACATCATTGTTTCGATCTAATCCAATACCTCTTGGAATTAGATTTCTTGGAAGGGACTACGCTCATAAATTTTTATTGTTTTCATGGTAGCCTTTTTCGCTCCGAAACTAACCCTAATATTTTGTTGTTTTTCAGGATGAGTAACCTGAACAAGTTGAACTTTGTTCCACTAGAGACAACAGGCACAGGATACCACAAGTGGGTTCGTGATGTGCGCTAGCATCTTAAGGCTGATAGGATCCTGAATACGATCCAAGAGCCAAGTCAGAACGTGCTTACTCCTCAACAAGCTATCGCTTTTGAAGCGAATAGAGCTACTAGAGAGGCAAACATAGCTAAAGCCATATTCCTCATGACAAGGCACATGAATGACGCGCTCCATAATGAGTACCTCAATGAGAAGGACCCTAGAAAGCTATGGGTAGAACTCGAGCAGCATTTTGGCAACGTTCGTGACTCCCTGCTTCCAGATTTAGAAGTGAGATGGCACAGCCTCCGCTTCTGTGACTTCAAGTCCGTACTTGACTACAATTCGGAAGCTCTTCGTATCAAGTCTTTGATGGAGTTCTGTGGCAAGACCATCACTAATAAGATGTTGATCCAGAAGACTCTCTCTACCTTTCCAGTCTCTGCACTGATGATTGCAAAGAATTATAAGATTAATGTAAATGCAGGACGCATCACAAGGTTTCATGAGCGTATTGGTGACATGAAAGTAGCTGAGAAACACGACAATATCCTTGTGAAGAACTATAACTCTAGACCTGTGGGAACCAAGTCTATTCTTGAGTCTAATTATAGTTGCACCCCCAAGGGAGGACTCAAAGAGCAAAACCCTAAAAGTATGGATGATTCTAGACGTATTCTAGACGTTCTAGTCCATATTCTTGCCCCAAAGAGGAAGGAAACCGCCAAGATAGGCGCACACAGAACCATGGAGGTCAACATGTGAAGAAAGAGAGAGAGAGGCTAAGCCTTCAGCTATGGTGGTGACGCCACCAAGGAAAGAAGTCGTCCCCAATGCGCCCATAAAGCGTCTCGATCAAGGGAGCCTGACCATAAAGATGCTTGTCTTCGGTGTAGAGCGTCCGAAAATTGGGCCAAAGCATGTAAAGCATCTCAGAATGTTGCAAACACTTACAAGAAGTACCGTGAAGTAAGGGAAGTAAATTACATGGAGCAAGAAAATCAAAAGGACGATCTCGCTCTTAGGGTGGAAGACTTCAAGGGCCAAGAGACTGGCGATTTTGATTAAGTCTTTTTATTTTCTAAGAGATGTAGGCAATTGCCATATTATGTTTGTAGTAGATGCCAATGGTTTAGTCTTTCTTCAAAGTAGGCTCACCCAAAGTATGTGTGATGTCTAAGAAGGTTTTGAGATTAGTGGTACTTACGCGAGTTTTCCTCCACCGACATCTCTCTACTCACATGGTCACATTTATTTTGGAGTTACAGAAAGAAGTTAGATGAATGCCATTATTTTGCATTAGCTAGTTTATTGGATAAGATTTTCTTTGGCTAAAGAGACAATGATGCAATTCCGTTTGGCTTATTAATAAAAGTTGAGTTCTTTTCATTATGACTCCTTTTCAATTACGAGCTTTTTCTTTTAGGAATGGATTCTGGAGAACTGTAATGTCTTGTGGATAGTGTGACTATGCACACCATTCTCCGCCATAGACAATTATTCTTGGAGATGTTGCCTACATATTCTTCTGTGACTATGATGGCTGGGCTATCAGGTTTAGTTCAAGGACATGGAATGGCCCAATTCCTCTTGCCAAATGGCACCTTGATAAATGTCGCAGAAGCTCTCTATGCTCGTAAGGTAAATCGAACCTTATTGAGCTTTAAAGATATCAGAGCCAACATATTCCATGAGGAAACGCATACTGAGAATGGAAAAGAGTTCCTTTGCATTACCTCTAATGATTGCGGACGAAAGCGCATCTTAGAGAAGCTTATGTGTCATTCTAGTGGACTTTATGTCACTACAATTCGACCTATTGAATCTAATAATGTGATAAGAGAAGATCTCTTGGAATCTGACATATATTGGCTTTGGCATGACCGACTAGGATATTCTGGTCGTGATATGATGATCCGTATACTAAAGACTTCACACGGACATCCATTCTTTCAAGCGAAACGAAGCAAGAATCAAAGATTGATTCTCAAACTTAGTGACCGCTGTTGCAGCCGCCTCTGGTGCCGCCGCCGCCCTAGGGCCTTCTCTGTCCCTCTTGATAACACCATAGATAGAGTCACACATGGCCATGACTCCATGACTGTGAATTCCCATGGCCATGGTGCCATGGATGCCACTTCCCATGGTTTCAATGCCATGATGGGTGATGTAGTCATAAATTTTGCTTCAAATAACACTTCAGACACTTAGACCCAACTAAAATCCTCATTAGTTGCTCCTAAGGCCCCTCGCTCATTTTGCAAAACCTGTTCCTTAAGAAAATTAGGACAGAGGCCATCCTACAAAGGATCCCAAAATACTCATTTCTTTCTTACAGAGAATCCAAAGGGATATATGTGGACCAATTCAACCATCTTGCGGACCTTTTAAATACTTTATGGTATTGCCGTATTGGTTGATGCATCGACACGCTGATCACATGTCGCGCTGTTGTCCACTCGAAATGTTGCATATGCTAAACTCCTAGCCCTGATTTTCCGTCTACAAGCTCACTACTCGGACCATCCTATTAAGTCAATTCAACTTGTTAATGTTGAGGAGTTTACATTGAAAACGTTTGATGACTATTGCATGTCACTAGAGATTGATGTAGAGCATCTAGATCCCCATGTGCATTCCCAAAATGGTCTAGCAGAAGCCTCTATTAAGATTCTATAGATGATAACACAGACATTGGTTATGCGCACCAATCTCCCTGTTTTCGCTTGGGGATATGCAATACTACATGCTGCGACGCTAATTCGTCTATGACCCACTGCCACCCAACCTTACTCTACGTCACAGCTAGTGACTGGGTACGACCCTGATGTTTCGTACTTACGCATTTTTGGGTGTGCCTTTTATGTACCTATTACGCCACCACAACGTACTAAGATGGGTCCACATAGACGAATGTGCATATATGTTGGATATGAATCTCCAACCATCGTCTGCTACCTGGAACCCTTGACAAGCTAGATTTGCGGATTGTCACTTTAATGAGACAGTCTTCCCGTCGTTAGGGGGAGATAAGAACACATATATTCAGCAGGAACAACAGAAATTGTCGTGATCTGTCCCCACTATGTCTCATCTCGATCCCCGTACCGCAAAGTCCGAATTTGAAGTGCGACAAATTATCGAGCTCCAGAACGTAGCAGACATTTTGCCTAATGCGTTTCTAATGTTGCTAAAGTGACTAGATCACATATACCTGCTGCAAATGTGCCCGCAAGGATTGACGTCCTAAATACTAGACGTAACGCCACTCTGGTGACACCAGGAGATGGCGCCACTATCCATATTGGTAGTGATGTGGCGTCTATGGCCTCAGGTCCTGCGAGGAAGCTAGCGCGGTAGACCGATTGGTTCGAAGGATACTCGCCCCAGAAACAGAGCGAATGAGGCACAAACAAATCCTTTGATCATCGATACTCAAAATACGTCCCATGAGAATGTTCCGGATTATGGTTATGTCCAAGAGACATCTTTGGGGGACGGCTCAATGTCAGGACCTATCCCTAAGAACGTAGAGATCTCTGTAAATTACACTAGTGTACATGAGACGTGGGAACGAAGCTCCATCATCATTGATGATGTATTCACGTACTCTGTAGTGCGTGAGATTATTGAGACCGATGACATTGAAGCACGCTCCGTTGATGAATGTCAACGTAGAGCTGATTGGCCAAAATAGAAATATGGGATGCAGACAGAACTTGATTCTCTAGCGAAAAGAAAGGTATTTAGACCAGTTGTGCCAATACCGCCCAACACCAAACCAGTTGGTCATAAATGGGTATTCGTTAGTAAGTGTTATGAGAGAAATGAGATTGTAAGATACAAAGCTCGCCTTGTGGCGTAAGGCTTCTCACAACGCCCTGTAATCGACTACGATGAGACATATTCTCCGTAATGTGGACGTTATTACGTTCCGCCGCCTTGTTAGTTTGGTAGTTTCTGAAAAACTGAACATACAGCTCATGGATGTGGTTACTGCATATCTATATGGGGATTTAGATATAGAGATTTACATGAGGATTCCGGATGGACTTTAGTTACCCAAATCAAGTGGCTCTAAACCACAGAGCGCGTTTGCAATAAGGTTGAAACGCTCACTATATGGATTGAAGCAATCCGGACGGATGTGGTATGACCGTCTAAGTAACTACTTGATTAGGAAGGGATATGTTAACAATGAACTATGCCCATGTGTGTTCATAAAAAGAACAAGTCCGGATTTGCAATAGTAGCGGTTTATGTTGATGACATGAACATAATTAGCACCCTTAAAGAGTTAAGGAAAACTGCTGAATACCTGAAACCGAGTTTGAGATGAAAGATCAACTTGAGCACCATGAAGATGGTATCCTGATTCATCAATCAGCTTATACCCAAAAGATGCTTAGGTGTTTTAATACTGACAAAGTTAAGCCTTCAAGCACCCCAATGGTCGTCCGTAGTCTTGATCCAAATAATGATCCATCCCGTCGAAAAGGTGATGACGAAGATATGCTAGAGGTAGAAGTGTCATACCTAAGTGCAATACGCGCATTATTGTACTTAACACAATACACAAGACCGAACATCTCTTTCGTCGTGAACTTGTTAGCTAGATATAGCTCTGCACCAACACGAGTCTATTGGACTGGTGTTAAGGATATCTTTCAATACCTAAGTGGTACGATTGATATGGCTTGTTCTATTCCTATAGAGAGACGATGGATTCAGACCCATCATATGTCAAGAACGCCACCAACAGTGGTCTGCGTTCTCTTTCCCCATCCCAAAATGACATAAGTGTTTTTGGAATGTTTTGCTAATGCTGGGTACGTTTCTAACCCACACAAAGGTCGTTCCCAAACTGGTTATGTATTCACCATTGGTAATATCGCGATATCTTGGAGGTCTACTAAACAGACCATAGACGCTACTTCTTCGAACCATGCAGAGATTGTTGTTCTTTACAAAGAAGTTCGTGAATATATATGGCTTAGATTTATAGTTACGCATGTTCGAAACAATTGTGGTCTGAAGTCTATCACATATGAGCCTACCAACATTTATGAGAATAATGCTGCTTGCATTGAACAAATGAAGCAAGGCTACATCAAATCGACAATACCAAGCACATATCGCCCAAGTTCTTCTACAATCAGCAACAACAGAAGCTCCTCAAGATCATAGTGAACCAGGTTCGATCTGAGGACATTGTGGCAGACTAATTTACTAAGTCGTTGCCTAAATCTACGTTTGAGAAACTTGTTGCAAGCATTGGCTTGCGGAAGTTATCCGAACTCCCATGATCGTAGTCATCGGGGGGAGACGCAGACATCAGGGGGAGATATCTACATGTTGATATCAAAACGTGAAGGGTGTATTGTGCTTTTTTCCCCCTTCGACTGAGGTTATTTTTGTCCCACAGGGTTTTGTTATTCGGCAAGATTTTTAATGAGGCAACAAGAGGAGCACCACATTTGGGCGACATAAGGGGAGTGTTCAAGTAAATTCAGAAATTTTGTCTGACCCAAACTCGAGGTTACTTGCTCTAGTTGAAATAGAGTTAGAATTGGAGATAATCTCGGAGAATCTTAGGCCACGTTTGGTTTGCAGAAAGTAAGCATCAGGAAAGGAAACTTGTTTCTTTCCTACGTTTGGGATGCAAAATGAAAGGAAATCATTTCCTAAAGGAAGGGAAGATAAGGGGAAAAGTGGTTTCTTCCAAACCCCAAAGGAATCACTTCTCCCCCCCCCCCCCCCTTTCCTTGTATTTATTATTCACAACATATTTTTTTATTACATTATTTACCAACTTTTTAACAATTTTCCTGATAACTTTCCTTACGTTACCAAACATCGGAATAGAAAGTTATTGGGAAATTTCATTTCCCTTCCCATGGGAAAGACAAAGGAATTACTTTCCTTTCTGTGAACCAAACGAGGCTTTAGAGATATCCAACCAGTGTATGATTACCTTTCTTTGTACAACTCTAATTCTATGCCTTATAATCCTCTATATAAATATGTCTCTATTATCAATGAAAACACAACAATTTCTTTCTCAAATATCGATTCCCTAAAACAATGACAAAATTGTTACTTTTTCGATCGAGAATGAGTTGTTGTTTTAGATAATAGACTTGCCTGTAAAGCGGGCTTCATTATAAAGTATAAACATAGTAGGAGTTTTATTTGCTAATAGTAACCAGTAGAACTCACTTTGGGGGTGTATAATGTTTTTATCTATTCAATTGCGTGTACAAGAGTTTCTTTGATAGTATCCTTTTAAGACAATTGGACCCGTCTTTGAAAAGAGAGACCCTAGTAATTCCCATAAACCTATGGAAGTCAAGTCAAGTCTCCTCGAACCTCATCCTTTGGAAGGATGGGAAATGCCACTAGCTTCCACCAAGACATGGACATAGTTTAGCCGAAACTCCAACCTCATCAAGATTGTGGGAATATCTTTCCACGAAAACAATCTAAAAAGTGTTCTCTTCAATCTCACGCACTTCACCATCGAGTACACAAAGTGCTAATTAAAGCAACCATTTTACAAAACCATGAAAACTAGACCAAGTTTTAAGTCATGGATATACTTCCCTCATTATGGGTTTTATTTTGTTTATGCTCGACCTAAATACCTCTATTGTTGGGGTCTATGTACTTCTTATTGTTGGAATCTTTTATACCTTTTGTATTTTGACGTACGTTTTAAACCATCTAATACAATTGACCAAAAAACAAAAAAAAAAAGATATACTTCCCCTTCCCTAGTTCAATGCATGTGTGCGAGTCTCTCTCTCACTCTCAAGGTTCAGGTATATATGCTTTTGAGATGAGACTCAGAGGCTAGAGAATAAAGTGAGTGATCGACAAGAAGAAAGACAAGGGAATGGCCCACGACTATGCATATAAAAATGTTGCATGGTAGTGCATAGAGCAAAATGGGGAGTGTGCCATCAGAAATCCTGCATTCCTAGCTTTTTCATATTGCGAATCCAACGGCCATATTATACTTCATGTTGTCGTTACGTCCCCTTCCTTTGACTCTAGCTGGAGTAGCTGAGTAGCTCTCTCTCTCTCTCTCTCTCTTTTCAACCGTACTCTTCCTCAGCAAATAATGCACACTTTTTACCAACGGCTATATTTCCTGGGTCAATCTGAGAAACGTAGACCATGCATACCTTCTGTATATTAATTCCACCATGAAAGAAGATTAAGAAAGCAAAACCACGAGAAATCATTAAGTACGTGTAGGGATAACTTCGAATGAATCTACTACCTCTGATTCAATTAATAATTCATCTATCTCGATCGGTTGCCATGCCAGAGCATTATTGTCACTTGAATTAGATAGTCAGATCGTACGGGTACGTACGTACCCTACATCAGATATATAAGTAACTAGGCTAGGTAAAAAATACAGTACATACACGACTGTCTTAGATCTGCAGAATCTAATGTGAATGTGGAGCCTCTCGATCTCATGCATCCCTTCCCCTCAGTCCAGAGACGTACCAACGTACAAACATACAAAGCATACAATAAATGATGAAAGAAGATGTAGGATAATAAGAACATCGATTTCCGTTTCTCTGTTTCTTTAAAGCTAGCTTGTGCCCTATTTCTCCCCTGTGATTATTTGGTTGTAGTTGTAAGCACATTCCCAGCTAGTTAATTAATATGGTTTCTTTCTCGGTCGTTGGAATCACTGATTAATTGATCAGCATCTGCAACCATGCATGCATTGATTATACATGCATGTTCAGGCATGACATCACCTGGTAGTGGTTAATTTATGATCATCATTAATTTACAGTTAAGAGTGTAATTCCATTAAATTTACAACAGATAGACATATAGCACCGAGGCAAGAAAAATTAAAGCCAACCCTCTTCAGCATATCAAAAATTAATTAATTTGCTTTTGTAACGATGTGTAATTTTACTTTCGTCAAATTTGATCCATGTTAATGGGAGCTCCCATGAATTAAAAACAATACATGTACAGATGCTTGATATTTATTCTGGCACTAAATGAATTTCAAACGTCTGTGGCAAAATTCTCAAAATGAAAGAGAAGAAAATAGAAAATAAACACTACTTCCATTTAGATCGAAATGCTCGACTCTGTATATTGATCAATTTTGAGGCTTTGAGCCAAGCTATTATGTCAACTATATATTATTCCTTGATATTGCTTATACATTGTCTAAACTCTTCTGGGTTTAGCCAAAAGCATATGCATGCCTAAGCAGAAGAAGCCTGAAAAAGCTGCATAACTTTCAACCAGCATCATCTGGTACAGTAAGACTATATACCCTCTCTATCCTTCGATCAGCCGGCCGCCTTTTCTTGGCTTGACCATAAGTTTCCGGAAATCAGTAACTAGGACTCTAGGAGCCCTTTTACGATCAGTACAAGTTTGGTTAAGGAAAGCCTGGTCGTGCTCAAACCAGGAGAGAAAATATCCATTTCAAACACAACTTTTTTCCTATGACAAACTCGGAGGATTATAAAGTGTAGACCTCATATGAAGACCTCTCGAAGGTGTTGATGTCGCATGAAAAGGACTCCGCTGCAGCATACCAGAACCATCTGTCGTACAGTTCCACGTAACAGGACTGGCATTAGCTCGCCTAGATGGAATAGCATGAAAGCTTGTGTTGTACAAAACTGGCGATCCACAAAGTAGAGATGGTTGTTCCGGTGACTGATAACAAGACAAAGGCAGATTCAGTCGTTTTGAGTTATAACTCGACGCTGCTGGAATCAAAATTCCAGAAGAAGCTGCCTGGCTTTCCCTCAACCGATCAGAGTAGTTTACAGCATTCAAATGATCAGCTTCACAATCAAGATCATCAATGACGATTATTTCTTTATTGCCACTAGAAGCAGAATTTGCATTCTTGTGAAATGTAGATGCTCCAGTGGTTTTGCTTGCAGACTTTTGCAGCGGAATTGGAAAATGGTAATCACCTTTATACTCCTTAGATTCCATGGATGCCAGAAAACCATCTGTATGCTGCTGTTTTGGAAACAAGCTTGGAGGTCCTCTTGCAAGCACTGGTGGCATCTTCGGATGAATATAACTTTTAAAACTCTTTGAGGGCATTCCATCAAAACATTCCCCCATTTTGTTATATGGATCCTGGCCTAAGATTACTGAACCATGAGCCAGATTATGATGAAAGGAAGGGTAGACCTGATTCTGAAAACTTCCAGGAGAAACTCCTGATGAGAATGTCGGAAACTGTGAAGTTAAATGGTTCGTTTGGGCATGTGGTTGGGCCTGGCCAGGTGGCACCGGTGATGCATCTTCATCTCTGTTAACCACCATCAAATTCTTTCCCATCAGCCTGAGAATGGAATTAGAAGCAGATGGACTAACAGAAGAACCAGAATCACTGTGACTTGAAAACTTCCCTTTTCCATCGGGAGAACCCTTCAAAGGAACCGGAACAGAAGGTGACTTTGCAACAGGGATGGACACCTGTTCCGGTCTTGACGTTGGGCAACTATTCAGAGAGAACATGTCTGTCGTGTCGGACCTCATCTCTGCATTGTTGGTTCTGGTGTTTGGACTGCAACCCATTTGCTTTCCCATGGTTGCTGGTATCACCGAAGCCATTGCTCGTCGCCTTAATAGTGGTGATTCTTGATAATTCAAAGCAAGACCCTGAGAATTTCTCTCCTTTCTTTGACAACAGCAAGGCTGATCATCTTTACTTTTGAAGCCAAGAGGTCCCTTCTCAAGTGATATCTTGTTAACTCTGAAGTTCTCTCTGTCAAAAGTAAGCCTTTCTGCTAGATTGCCAGTTATCTGTTGAAGTGCAGCAGCATTAGTTTCTACAGAAGCATCACTGGCTGCACCTGATGACATACCTGATCGAATCTTTTCTTGAACAGATTGAGAACCCTTGGATGATAATGGTTCACAAAATTTCCGATCCTGGTTTGTGCCTGTAGAATGAGAGATGGTTGACGTTGTAGAAATAGGTGAATCTGAAGTATCCCCATCAATGAAATCAAGCTGGTCTTGAGATGATTGAACCCGGCTTGTGGTTAATGACGAGTTCGCTTGAAAATCATCTGAACCCATATCCCTAGGACTTGGCAAAAATGATCCAGGTGGTCCTGGTATAGGTATTGGATCAACCTCAGTAAAATAGCTTCCCTGCCCGACTTCAGAGTCCATTTCCTCCGCACTATGCCCAACAGGACCATCTTCAACTTCATCAGCACAAAACATGTCTTTTTCATTATTAATTCTTGGATCAGTTGGACTTGTCAGTGCTTTGGTTTCAGATAAAGATCCGTTGTATTGAAAACAACTGGATTTGGCTTTGGAATGACGACCCAGCACGTTAAGTTCAGGATCCACTGGATTACAAAATCTAGTAACAGTCTCCCCAACACCTATTAGGGAAGAAGATTCAGTAAGAATGTCATCACCAGGGATTTGATCCTCTTTCTGAGTAAGTCCGAAGCAATCAATCTTGGCCACAAATTCATCACTACCTGTACCAGAAGTATCCATCTCTTTCCTCTCATCATATCCAGAATGCTCGGGTGCTAATTGGGAACTCTCTGAGGCCATGGTTTCCCTTCTCCCAGAGTAACATATGGAGCCTCTATTTCGTCTCATTTGTAACACCGTGCTTCTGTGAGGAGATGCTTCATTAGTATTATCTCCTCTTCTTGACTGCTTCCCAGCAAAATTGTACATGAAATCATACCCTTGATCACCCTCAGAATCCCAGTCCACTGCCTCTTTATCAATTTCTGACCTTTCATGCACTTGAGACTTCTTAACAGCTGAACATTTCTTAACAAAAGCAGCATCATTTTCAGTCAAAGATAACTGACCGCCAATAGATGATGCAATCTTCTTGGATGAGGGAAACTTCATGGAATTTGATCTGGAGGCACCATGACCCTTAGATGGTTTTGCACTAGCATCAGGAGGACTGCCATAACTTTCAGCGGGACTTGCAGCAGTACCAACTGCAGTGTTGCTGAACATAGGTTCATAGTCCCCATCATGAGCAAAATTGCTGTGGTTGCTGAACTGACGAGAATTTCGCTTAAGGGACCTCTCAATATTGTTACTCATACCAGCCTCAGACAAGGGACTTCCTGCTCTCTTTCTCTGAGGAGAGCAGTCACTCTTGTCACTGGAGTGGGAGTCACAAAAGTCATTCTCAGTGCTTGCACTTCTTTCAGGAGAAGATATTGGATTTCCAGAAAAATTTCGAACGCAATTCCCCTCCACAGGCATATAAGTTTGATCCCTCTCAACCAGAAAGTTAGGAGATATGTGCCATTTACTTTTCACAGCTTGATGGTCATCCTTCCTGTGCAATTTTTTTCCAACACCTGTGCGTTTGGAGCATGCCCACGGTCTTAAAGCTAAGGGATTATAGGGATTGACCTGCTTCTCCAATTGCTGTCTCCCCTCTTTGCAACTTTCTTTCACTCCATAACTTTCTTCATCCTCATGAAACTGTTTAAAACAATTTTTCATGTTATGTTGATTAATTTGAAACCATCATATTTTGAATTCAAAGGAAAAGATGCAAAATAATAAATAAACGGGATTAAACAAAAAATGTCCAGATACTGGTTTGTTCTAGCATTTAATAAATATTTGGCTTCAGTGTTAATACCAACCAAGAAACTAAAGGAAAAGCAGTGAGACCCAAGCATTTTGAGAGCATGTAATACAGTTGTCATTCTGAATTACAGCAATGCCTTTTCCTTTATTCATTGTCTTCTTTTATGCATCAAATTAGTAGTCTTTGTTAACCTGGTAAAGGCTTAAGACCACCGGGAGGAACCTCTTTAGTCAAAGAGCGAAGAGGTGTACATATAAATCAGTAGAAGACAGGGAAAGCACAATAAAAAAAGAGTAGTGTACCTCAGAAGAATGAGCCTTGGGAGAGAAAAGATTTCTGCTTTGAGGAGCAAGTTTAAGGTACTTGTGGTGCTTTTTCTTTTTGGCAGAAAGGAATTTGCTTCCTTTACCCCCTTTCAAAGGTTTAATTGGTCGAGGATGATCAACGACTTTAGAAGCTGGTGGAGATGGTACATCATCAAACTTGGACAAAATCCTAACTTTGGTGCCACTGGCATCCACATAAACTGCACCAACATCAATGTCCTCCGGCTCAGGATAGACTGAGGACACTCGTTGCCTTTTCTCTTCAGCAGGCATCTGCTCAGAATTCTCCTTATCCTGATTAGTAGGAAAACTTGAAATAGTAGTGGCCCAGCTCGAACCATTTCTTCTATCAAGATCTTCTAGTGTGCAATGTTGAGCAGTATCATATATATCCACCATCAATTTTGTCTTCCTTGGCTTAATTCTATGCCTTGTTGTTACCTTAGACTCCTCCACAGTCCACTTGGGGGTTGACTCCCCAGAAAGACATTGATCGATATGAGCATTCAAGGTGGTATTAGAAGAAGATGAGAAGGTTTTACAAACAGGACAAACTTTCGAAGTCATTGTTTCTGAAATGGTAGAACAATTAGAAGCGATATCTTCCTTCGAGTTTCTCTCTGAGTGGCTGTTGTATTTCACTACCAATCTGCACTTCTTACCCGGGGGTGGTCGGGTTGTTCTTCCGGTCTTGTTGGCAACAGTAGGAGGACCTGCAGCTTTCACTTCAACTGAAGCAGCTTCCAAGGAAGTATCAGTTTCTATTGGTAAGCGTGATGGCCTATTGATGGGAACTGACTCTTCTATTTCAGATTGAGAAACACTTGTAATTGTGGATGGGAAATCATTTTCTCCTTCAGACCTGCATGAAATTGTTGTAGTGTCTGTGCAAGCTTCTGCTACCTTTGTCTCCTTCAATTCTGCATTGTTGGACGAGTCTAATACCGCATGATCATGATCGACATGCCCAGAAGGTGCTGCAATATCAAGATTGCTTTGGTTTTCATCTTCAACTGTACATCTGATCTTAGGGGGTTGGTTCCTCACTGAGTCGAGACTCTGAAATGGTGGCAACACATCCTTAACGCCATGTCTCATACACCGTTGCAAATTTTTCTGAGAAAAAGGCCAGTTGGTCTTGAGATCCTTGCTCCGGGCAGTAAAAACATAATCTCTGTAGAACAAACAATCATATCATATTATTACCATAAACAGTCAAATTCAAACGAGCTAAGCTTTAACGCCATGTATGACCCATCTAAGCCACCTTTAGACTCAGTCCAAAACAACCTACCAGGTTACTGTTAGACCCCTTTATTGTATGTTGAACTAAAAAAAAGGAAAACCACACACACAACAGTAGAGACACATCGAAGATATCCAGATATGGTAAATTAGAACAAACTAGCTCTGAGATTAAAACTGAACATGGAGAAGGTGACATGAAATCACAAGCAACTTTGGTGGACGAAAAGCAAGTTGGATTGCAGTAAATCCAGTTGGGTGGATTAGTAGCACGAATTAGGGAACAAAACACATCAAGAAACCGTGTGGGATGTTTGGATTAAGAGCCGTGAAGGAGTTCATAATTAGCCAAAGCAAGCAAAAACCCGTCCCAAAACACTGAAAATAGAGACAAGATGGGGTGTGTGTCATGACTTATTAGGCCCCATGTTGGACTGAGCCACAAGCAACATGTATGCACCTATCTCTCTGGATCTGACTCAACACGCTCTAAGAAGATGATAGGATAATTTGGAGATCACAAAGAGAAAGAGAAGAAGTTAGCCCCATCAAAGAAAGGAACCAAGAACAAACACCAACGATGATCAACTATTCACAGTTTGAGAAAGGAGATTAATTTACCTTATGGAGAATTTGGGAGGTGGGTTGTTGCTGTTATCATCAATAAGGGTTTGCTTTGATAGATCTACGTCTTTGATCAGCTTTGGAGGAGGACATGGGGGATCTGGTGGAAGTTTTTCAGCGGATAACATCTGAAGAAAAGCTTCTCGGATCTTCTTGTGCTGTTTCTCCAACAGTCACAAGCTCGACGACTAGTATCTTTACTAGATTTCAGCATATATGATATTAGACCAGAAACCAGCTAGCCCTCTCTCTCTTACTCTTCACTAGCTCCAAGCACCACCACCACACATGTACTACTAGCATAGAAGGCAGCAAGAAAATTCAAACAACCCAACAAGAAGCTTCATCTATCTCTACCAGCCTGCAAGAGAGAAATGAAAAAAGAACATACATGAGATCATGTGTTTTTGGTAGAAACCCAGATGAACACGGCAGACTAAGAGATTCCAGACCCGTCTAGAACGTTATTTTATGTGATGGGCATGAGTGAAACCAAAGCATCTCAACACACACAACTCTGAGAACCCAATTGGGCAAGTAAAGAACAAAACAAGCAAACACAGATATGATCTTGTTGAATCCTAAAGTCTGATATTTTATGTGGATAAACCCAGAAGATAGTGCTCAAAATCAGGGCTTTAGACTCAACAATCCACTACCTAAAAGCATAGGTATCGAATCTATTAAGAGAAGAATCAATAGAGAAGCGGTTGAGGTAAAAAATAGTTTACAAGAGCAAGCGATGAACCCCAAAACAAATCAAAGTTTCCTTTCCGCTTGAAACAAATCAAAACCAGTAAATTAAACAACAGATTTGCAAAGAAGACTTGCAAGGTTGAGAGCTAGAGACCCAAGAGCAAGTCAAGAAGAGTTGGACTGACCTCAAACACATAATCTATCCCACATAACAAAGCACACAGAGTGTGAATCCCATGACTAGATAACAAGCTAAACAGTGGTCAAATAATTGAAGATGCCCAGAAACTCAAAACACATGAAAAACGAGATCATGAAATCACAAAGGAAGTAGCTTTTTCCATTCAAGCCAGAAGACCAAAGGCTAAAACCATCAAAAGACTCAGTCTTTGAGAAAGAGAACACAAACCCAAGATCAAAGAAATCCCACAGCAGATGATTCTATGAGTTTTGAAGTGGAATATGAGGAGAGAAAAAAAAAACAACAAAGATATGAGGTCTCTGAAGCAAAGAGAGAAAAAGAGAGTAGTAGTGAGAAAAACAGAACCACCCACTCACACATCAAAAGGGCATCAGGTTCTCTTTCACTCCAAAAAGCAGGTTTGTACCATTAAACACACCACGATTCACCTCCCATCTGTGAATATGCGTTAAGAAGAGAGATAGGGGAGCTTTGAAAGAGAGATAGAGATGGAGAGAGAGAGAAAGTAAGAGAGAGGAAGAGTGTGTGTTTTTCTTTTCTCTCCTTTCAAAAAACAATTAACTACAAATACAAAGCTGTCCTATCCTGTACCTACCCTACAACCCCCCCTCAAAAAAAAATTTCTTTTTCTCAATTTTTTTTGCTTAAAAATATGATTTATTGCATTCTCAAAAAAAATATATATGGATTTATTGAAAAGAAAAAAAAAACTATAAGTATTAGACATGAAGCCAAAGAAAAAATAAAATTCAAAAAACATAATCAATTGTTAAGATGCATAATTAGTGTCCGATTGTGGGTAAGATAGAGATCTCGCGGTCTTTTTCTCATTAATTAAATCCTTGCTTTTTTTTTCTTTTTTTATCATGGCCATGGACATCTGCCCTCCTAGATCAGTTGTCTCTCTTTTAAATTTCAATCTCAGACGCCCATCATGTCCCACTACACGACAATCTCTCCCTGTTGACAATTATCACCCCCATCCAATATCACATTTTTTACCCCTTCCCCTTTGCTTAGTGCTCTGTTCCGTTTATAATAATAGAAAATAATGAAGCGTTATTGTCAAACGGTATTCTTTTAAAAGAAATTAAATAAATACACTGAATTCTGTATCTTCTGAAAAATCTACGTACATTGAACTATGCGTTATTAGATAAAGAAAATGTTTGGCTTGAAATAAATAGAGAACCAACAAAAAGTATTTATCAAAGTAACGACACCTCGTTTACTATAGCAAACGAGTCAATCTGTCACCTAAACTATAATCGAGAAAACTGAATAAAACAATCATACAAGTTCGGGAGAAAAACTTCAATAAAAAACATACATAGACAGTCAAAGTAATTACATTAGACTCATTTGTGAGGACAAAACTAGAATAAGATGATGGCATTAGATAGAAAAAAACAATTAATATCAAGTCTATCAGAGCACACGATTATGGCACATTCAAGCTATTAATTCTAACAAATTATGAAAAATAGAGACTTAGTCAAGACAAACAAGCACAAAATAATAACACAACGCAGAGTAAGAAATCGACCAACCCCAAATGGCCAAATATAAATCGCATCGTGCTCGTGACCCATCACACAACAATGCCTTTGCCACATGCATGCTAGAACGATCGTTCAAAGGCATGGTGCAAAAACAAAGATGAGTCTAACATGAAGATTATTTATCCATTGTGTCTCATAATCCGAAGCTAAAGGGTCCGACTAGGGAAAAAAGAAAAGAAAAGAAAAAATCTTTAGTGTGAAATTAACAATAACATATTCATGATCAAAACACTACACAACTAAATAGAGCCATGATGAAAGTAATAAATCATGTGAAGTTTTCTTTACCATAGCAAAATCCAAAGTAAACCATGTATTATTGTTGTTCTTGTAATTATTAGAAACGTACACAATATAAAGGCAAAAAATCTACCATCGGATTTCAGTTTTGTACATTAGCCTGCAGATTTCACTGCAGTGATGTTGGTGTGGTCGCACTCGATCATTTAAAAACGAAGCGGTTCTATAGTCTAATAAAGTACATCACTCGATGCTATTACTTTCCAGACTGCTTACGTATTAATTTGGACTTGAAAGGCCATATGGTTCTATAGTCTAATTAGTTTGATCTCTAATTCCTCTTATACAGTACAGAACAAAGTCTTCTGTATTATTATGCTCCCCCCGCCACTCCCTCTACCATTTTAACCATTATCGTACCTGTTGCGTTCACCCAATTTTTCCAACATCATCATTAATATCGTTGTTGTTGTTTTTATTTATTTTGCACAATTATTGTTCTTACTTGGTTAAGTTTATTCTCTTTCTCTAATTATAAATTTGAATTTTGATGGGATTGGAATCTTCAGATTTTTTTTCTTACTCTTTTAATGAAAAAGATCTCGAGTTCAAAAAAGTCTCAAATGTAAGTTTTCGAAAGAGTCGTTCGTTTCGTTCGTTGTCTGGTTACATTTGTTGTTGGATAAGTTTTGTTTTCTAACATTTGAGTTTCCTTCCTCTATTGTGTTTCTTGTTGGAAGCCTTTAGGAGGTGGTGATAGAGTTTATGCAAGACCACCTTCTAAAAGCTTCCAACAGAGTTTGTGTATAGTAAAGTGTTAACAGAATTTGTGTATAGTAACTAGTCTTAGTGGTTTTCGGTTGTGCGGCATCAATTTTAATCGGGAGTTTGCATGGTTCGATTATGACTAGGGTTCACAATTAGTGGTTGTTGAAATTTACAATGAGAGTAAAAATAACTTGATTCTACATTCATACTCGTCAACGCATTTTTTTAACTATCAGTGGAGTTTCAAGTATGGTATCACTTATGAATTCACCCACCTGAAATGGATGTTTTATCGACAAGAGAAGAAGGTTGCATTGTGATTGAGCTTGTGTGCAAGTCACAATTAGTTTTGGTGGTTGGCTAGGGTACTTGGGCTAAATGCACGCATTACTCTTATTTGAGTCAAGATGGATATATGGTGTCTTGCCATACGTATCTACTACTTAATGTTTTGTGTTTTGTCCTACAAAGTACAAACTTAGCTAGTAGTCATTTATGTTTTAATGGGTCTCTTGGATAGTAATCTTTTTTAGGAGATAATGGAATATTTATCGACAACTCTAGATTTGACACACATATATATATATATATATATATATATAACTCTGATTTTTAAGTTATATGTACGTTTTTTGATTATATTGGAGGGAAATCGAACCCGTAACTTAATATAGTCCTAACTCAATTCCCAACTCCCCCTCACCACTTGGGCTAACCTAAAAGCTAGGGCTAGTATTATTTCATCTACATGCAAGACTATTTATTATAATAAAAAATAAATAAAAAAAGTACTAAAGGTCTTAAATTTGAATTCTGTCACATTCAATAAATGGATAGTAGTTAGGGTCTCCACCTTATATTGTCCCTGAAAGTAATGTTAAGTTACTAACAAATGTTCTACACTTCTGGATATGGATGAGCTTGAGATATGATGAAGCTAGGGACATTTAGAGTTGGCTTAATAGCCAATTTGCTGCCCTAACTTTTACCTTCGTGTCAATTTGTTACCTTAGATTTTCACAATTAGCCAATTTGCTACTCTAAAGATTATTTTTGCCAATTTGCTACTTTTTTATCATATTAATTTGTCAATTTCTTCATCCAAACATGGATTAATTTTAAAAATCTAAGGTAGTAGATGGCTAATTTTGAAAATTTAGGAAAGTAAATTAGTTAATCTTGAATACTTGCAGTAGAAAATTTGATGGAAGGGTAGCAAATTGGTTAAAATAAAATTTAGGGTAGCAATTGGCTAATTTTGAAAACCTAGGATAGCAAATTGACAGAATTAAAACCTAAGGTAGCAAATTGATACTAAGGTGAAACCTAAGATAGCAATTTGACAATTATGCATTTAGATTTCAACCACTTGACATGAAAGATCAATTTCTGTTTAGGTGTTTTTTTACCTCTAACATAGAGCTACTCTTATTTAAATGAGGGAAAAAAATTCTATACATCAACAGTGTAAATGAACCACCAGATTCAGCAAATCTCAGTTATTGATATTTATAGACAATCCTTTTTTTTTCTAATAACAAAAAAATGTACTTAATATTATTAAAACGTCCATTAATATTTGTGCAAATGTACGTTGGTGCACTAAATACTCTCTCTGAATTAAGTTTAATTCAAACCAATCTAGTATATGTATATATTTACGTAATAACCAGGTTAAGGCTGGGTCGAACTTATGAGTCATGCCCACCGACATCAATAGTGAGAGAATGCATACTCGTCTACATAATTGTAGGTATATTTATATCTTCATAAAGATGGTTAAGGCTGCCAAGGATCCTTCATTTCTAGAGTTAATTTACGTTTCATGGTGAATTAGGATTTTGTTTTACTTGGCAACAGTGTGACCACCTGGTTACTAATAACTAATGATAGTAAATTATTAACTGTTTTTAATGTGTTAACGCAATGAAGGATCACCGAGTGTAATGCAATGTTTTCTTTCAAAATATTTCTTTTATTTTTTTAAATATAAAAATATAATTGTGACATTGCATGCATCCGATAATCCAAGAAATAGTAATAACAAAATCTAATTTTGGACAAAGCAACCATATTCTGTTTTCTGGAAACATTCATGCATTCACTTGAAGGCGCAAAAAAACAAGAACATAGACATTTTCTCCCAAGTGATGTGTCCCCATATCATACAGTCTATTTCTGGGAATTAAGCAATGTTAAGATTACTTAATTAGACTAAAAAGAATGAACTACTGAATATCTAAATTACAACTGGTTTTTCACCTTCTTTGGATCATTCTCACCAAATGTGTATATCTTTCTCTCTTCTCAAACTTTCATACAAATTCTCCCTCATCGATGCAAATCGACATAATCTCACATTTCCAATGCTGTTATATTTCTTTGAGAAATATATATCAGATTATTTAAGTTAGCTAGATAGCTTATTATTAAGTATGGTGTACGGTGAGTTGCATATATTAATTCCAAGTCTATATGAGGAAGATGACCATAACGTGTTCCATGGTCCAAGCCATGGTTGGATTGACTATATATAAAGAGGAGGATTTGTTTATACATATGTGGATCTTTATGCGTTACTTAGTTAATAATTTAATCATCAATGTGCTAAACAAATAAAATGGGGTTTGTTTAGAGACTAAGAGGGAACATTGATAGACCCATTAGGCATTAGTTTAAGCTTTGTTCAAGAATGATCAACTCTCCTGAAGTCATTAAGAAAGAGTGATAAACTAGTATCATAATCATATTATAGAGTTAATTATCTCCAGCCATTCTTGTTTGAACTAGAGAAACGTATTTTGATGTGTTCTTATTTTCATTTCTCGAAATCAATCCAATATAGTGTCAAATTATAGTGTGTGTGCGTGTGTGTAAGATATATTGTTAAAGAGAAAAAAAAATGTGATGAGAAGAATCTATTAAGAAAAGAGGACAAGTATAATTGAAAACTAGCACATTTTGCATGCTTTAAAGATTTTTCTTTTGGTTAAAAAAGAAACAAACTGTTTCTTAATTATATTTAGTTCTTAATGTGTCTTACAAAAAATTACACCCAACAAGAAAATGTTGATGCATGTATAGCATAAGAGATGAGTTTTACCAAAACGATAAACTAAATGATAGTTTCTGAATCTCCAGAATAGCAACATAAGACCATGCTCGTTGTAGTGTACGTTGTTTCTTACATGACTAGCCGAGTCATTTTTCTAACAATATCTGTCTTGGCAAATTTAATTTATCTAAAAGATGACATTATCATCTTTATGATCTAAGCACTAGGTTAACTACGATTTAAATGAATTAGCTCAAATTGATCGCAATATTTTTTAAGTGTGGAGCGTATGCTTGAGCTATAACACAGCTGCTTGTTCAAAAGGCGATACTTGACTACAAAAAATTTCAAACCTCCAATATTTAAAGACCGCAAAGAAATCCAACGACCATATAGAATTCGTTTTCCATTTACGTTAGAAACTTTGACAACCATCTATTACTAACAGTAAATACCAACAATCTCGTTAATTTGTATATGGAAGTGGTGCATTAAAAGACAGTGCTCTATAACTCAAAACCCTAGACTTTCTCTGTACACACCCCACCCAAATCCAGAGATAGAAAACACAAAAAGGAGAGTGGGGTTAGGGCTTGGGAGGGTATTAGCTAGGATACATCATCATTCACTTGTCAAAATTGAGAGGTACCCAATTCATAAATAATGTCCGTGATCCATCAATTACAAGTTTACAGCTAGGGATCATTAGTCAACAAGTGATTTAAGCTTCATTGTTAACTCAAAACTGCTGGTGAAAGTTCAATATTACGATACTTCATATGAACAACAAGAGTTTGAATCTTTTGTTTATCTCTCTAATTTTTTTTATCAAGAATAAACTTCATTAATAATGAACTGGATACAATGAGTTTTGACAACATCTTATACACAGAAATGACCATTGGACTTCACACTAGAACTCCAAAATGACTGACTGACTGACGGAGCCAAAAAAAGGCCCGACACAACTACAGACTTAGAACTTGCACTCTAATTAAAAGGCAAAGACAATATGTGCAAGAGCAAGGAATCCTTGATACACAACTTTGTCAACACTAACTCGCCACCTAGAGTCCTCCTGACCTGCCTTTGATTGACTAAGTCTACACTCGTTGTGACTTTGAACCCAACCAAAGTGAAAAGCTAGACCGTCAGACCTGAGACTAAATTAAACCCAAGACCATTGCCACCTAAATGTCAAAAACGTCAATCCACACATGCTCCTGTTGGAGAGGAAAGATCCCACATTGGAAAAGTGACAAATAAAATTTAACTTATAAGTGGGTGGATCTCACCCAATTGTACCGAGGCCTTTTGTGATTAAAACCCAACACCTATCGGGTGGTTAAGTTGGGACAATATCGGTACAATGGTGGGCCACGGGCCACGCTTGTCGCTGTTTAACATGGTATCAGAGTGGGTCGCTCTTCAATACATCGTCATCATGGACCCGGATATGGGTTCATTCATTAATTGATTCACCAATCTCCTCTCCAATCATGGACCTAGTTTGGGTTCATTAAATTGGCCATCGGAAGTTTCCGATTGGATTATTGCCAAGTGTCCGATGTGGGCCTTGGATTGTTATGTGATTGGTCAAGTCTCTAATGTGGGACTTGTGACCCGATTTCCAATGTGGAATCGGGTTTGTCAATTAATTCCACGTGCATACCTAGAGCTAGGTTGCATGTGAGGGCGCGTGTTGGAGAGGAAAGATCTCACATTGGAAAAGTGACAAATAAAATATAACTTATAAGTGGGTGGATCTCACCCAATTGTACCGAGGCCTTTTGTGATTAAAACTCAACACCTATCGGGTGGTTAAGTTGGGACAATATCGGTACAATGGTGGGCCACGGGCCACGCTTGTCACTGTTTAACAGCTCCAAATCGCCATCACCTCCACCCGAAAACAATAGGAACAATCCCACTAGAAGGCCAAGGATGATTGTCTATGCCAGTATGCCACCGCCAGACATTTTTGCCACCGCTGCTGACCCAACTCTAGAACAGGATCGACCTCTAGACCGCCGAATAGAAGATTGTCTATGCCAAAATTGCAGTGCCCTCGACCCAATAGCTAATCCTTAAAACAAAACCTTGAAAGTGACTTATTGCTCAAAAACAAAACAAAAGAAACCAAACCCTAAAAACTAGTAATAATTGTCCACCACCAAGAGCCCAACAAACATTAAACCCGGCCCAACCCCCTTTCGTCCCAGCAAGGGACATCCATGCTGCGGGCCGCCATACCCACCGCCCGACAACCTATTGCCATCCACCCTCCTCCGACAACCGTTGCTGCAGAAATTGAAACCCCAATCTCCAATGGATTTGCACCGCGATCCGATTGGATCAAAACACAGATCCACCAGCTAGTCTGCACCGAGCAAAAGCTAATCCATGCTGCACATCTAGTCTCTGCCACCTTGAACCTAGGCATCCCCATTATCACTATCACACTTCCAGATTCGCCGCCAACTTGACGACGTGCAGGCGCTATCTGACCCTCCATCCCCCCACCATTCCGGCAATCTGGGCCACCCCTCCCCATATCCAAGCAAAACGGCCCAAACTCGATCGAAGCTACTTGATCGGGTCGGACACCAGAGGAACCCAGTGACGCCACCCAGTCACCACCGCCAGGAAGTCTCCGATCCCTCCAACCACAACGTCGTTCGCGCGCCGCTGTAGGATAGAACGACCCCACCTGCACTCCCTCCAACCACCGATGCCCTTTGCCGTCAGAAGCTCCCAGTAATTTGGACACTAGGCCCCTTCTATCCCGTCCGACGACAACGTCGTGAGAGCGCGCCGCCGGAAAGGAGCGACTCCCTATTTGCGTTTTCCTTTGCTAGGGTTTTAGGATAGCTTGTGACAAGTAACTTGAGTTCAAAATTCTGCCAATTTTATCTCTCTAAATTCTAATCGTCTAAAATTCTACTAATCGTTTTTTCTTTTGGTAAGAATAATAATTCATTAGTAGAAAGAAAAAAAACCTAATTATTAAAAAAAAATGCTAATACAACACTAAAATGAGTCACAGATTACAAATTAGAAAAACATACTTGAACCAAAAATAGACACCAACGGTCTAAACCAAGCGAGCCTAAACCCCAAACAAGTCTTTAGCAAGGATGAGGATGCAACAGCATTGTCTGCACTGCCACAGAGGAAGATGCACCAAGCTGCAATATTCGATGAGAACAACAAATCTTGGGAGGCTCCAATGTCCAGAGTACCCAAACATCTTGAAGCTAAAATTACAACTAAGAACATATCCTAAATGATCTCCATTGCGGAGATCATCCTCTACCATCAAGAGTACCAAACAAAGAAGAAGAAGATAGAAAAAGAGGAGATCCACAAAGGGATCAAAGAGATAGCCAAAAAAAAGATGAACAAACCCCTGATTCACCACCAAGTTTGGGATATAGTGCACTAGTGAGAAAACCTCACTTACATTAGAGCTCCAAAGAGCATACTTACAAACTATGGTAGCAGGTAAGAAATTAGAACCGCCTGATGTTGGAATTTAATTAGAATATTTCAAAATACCTGCTATTTTTGAAACCTTCTTTAAACTGTTATTTGTAGATAGTAATAGTCATTAACTCTCTTTGATTGTGATTGTTCAAAAGATTTCATCAGTTTGGATTGTTCATACACCATTCATTTGGTCAAATTAACACTGCAATTATATTGGTTCATTCCTTATTTGATTTTTTGTTTTAACAAACCCAAATAGGACAACTATCATTCATCTAAAGCCAGAAAGGGCCATTACATATCCTCCATCTACCATCATGGGGTAGACAAAGAGTTTGTGGTTGTAGCACAGTGATACATAGATTAGGTCCAATCATTTGACGGTTCCATACTCAGAAGGGAAGCCTATAGACTATTGACTACTACATAGTAAATAGGCAGAGTAAACTAGACTCGATGACGCTCACTAAAAAACTAGAAGCATAGCTCCCTAACAAAGTAGGGAATTATTGTAATCAAAAGACTACACCAAAAACAGTAGCCCAGCCTAATGCGAACCCACAAAGGGAGTCCACACCCGGCTCCAGCCCAATTTACTGAGCCCAAGAGCCACTGAAGGAAGAGTTCCACCCATAACCCATCAAGCAAGCTTGGTCCAGGCCCACAACCATCTACTAGATGCCATGTCGTACGTACCAGTTGCAGCAGCATCACCCACTTGCTCCACCCAGCCTGTGACTCGACGAGCCACTCCAAGACCAGATTTTCGGGGTCCACGCCGCCACAAACTACACTGCCACAATCCAAAACCTCACAATCCTCACCACCGTTGATTCAAAATCTAAGCCGCCTCCGATCCAAGTCGCTATCAACATGGCCACCTAGTCTCTGGTTAGCACAACCACCGCCTAGCAAGGATGCCCCAGAAATGATGCCAAGCCATCCGGTAAACCCCAAGATCAAACACCCACCCAAAGAGCGGCCTCAAACCATATACGTCGAGAACCCGTTCGGTAGCAGCCACAAGACATTAGCGTAGCCGGAGCCAACCCAGAAGGCAGGGCGCCACTGGACGAGCACGAATTCTCACTCGGAAAGGCCGACTGTAGGGTTTCTCCAAGAGAGAGATTGACGGCTATGAATGAAATTCTTTTGTTTTTGTTATTTGATTCTTCCTAAACAATGTCATTATACTCATTTATGTTACATACAAAGCTTAATTGCTATTGGCAAATTGTTATTGCATTAATCATTCTTGTCCTAGATAATCTGTAGCTTTCCAAATCAAAACACACAACAAAAATTCAATCTCCTTTATTTTCTTTCCGAGCTCAAAGTACTCATATGTTTCCTTTAATTTTTCTATTCCACCAAAAGAAAGTTTCAAGCAGTTCGATATGATCTGAGTATTGTGAGTGTACACCTACAAGTATCGAGGTTGTTATACCCTGAAGGGTAGGGCGCCACAATCCTGCTACATTGAGACATTGTCTCTGAGGGGCGAAATCTACTCTTAAGGACAATGTTTACACGCCTCAATCTTAAACTATTTTTTAATGATGTGTCCTTCGGAAGCCTACAAATCCAAGAGATAAGTTTTATAATCCTTTTTATTTAATCTATTATGACAATAACATTATGATTATTATTTGTTATTAATATATTATGTTTTTAAGATTTTTGTAGGAGGTGAGATCCGGTGACGAAAATAACATCCATCGACCCAAATTTTCCAACACCTGATACAATGGAGCACAAGGAATGATCGATCTAAGGACTAAAGGAAAAGTAGATCTAGAAAAAGATGGGACGGAAGAGAGAAACCAACAGAAACTCAAACAAACATGAAGGAGAAACAAACGAAAGAAAAAATAGAGACAAGATGCCTCTGATCTAGGCCAGAACCTACGCAAAAGCGCCCACAAGAGTGATAAAGTAATCTGGGGTTCACATCCAAAATCAATTGGCAATGGATGGAGTGACCCAAATGTAAAATATTATTTGGACCTAATATTATCTACATTAAGTAAATAACAAACTGATTAAACTTATTACAATAAATGGGAAATATATGAATTATCTACCTAGACACCTAATGGGCTTTGGTATGTCACTCATATGGTTAGGAATCCATTTTGATAAAGATAAATATCTAATTAGTTGATATGATAATTATAGCATCTTTCATAAATAACTCATTGGCTAGAATTAAGGATTCTTTTATGGAAAGACCTATCTAGCTTGTATATATAGGTGCTTGAAGTCCCTATTCACTATGTGAAAAAACATTCAGTCCAGACCCATAGAGAGGAGTTAAACACATAGTTGAGTAGAAGATTTCTTGCGTGTGGGTGCTTGAAGTTTTGGAGCTCGGATTATTTGTGTTGAATAGCTGTGTTGCTGCTACTGCTTTTGAAGGAATGGCTGTTGTGCATGAAGCAGGTGATGCATCTCCTCTTGTTGTATTCTAGTTCATATTGTATTGATCATTTGATTGTATTTATGCATTTTATGAAACGATGTTGGTTTGCTCATTAAGTTAACAAGTGGAATCAGAGCAAAATTTCACAATTCATAAATCATTTTTAGAAGATCAATTCATTGTATTTTGAACTAGAGTTTTGTGTTATGTTGAATTGCAAAACGTTTTGGGAAATTAGGGTTTTGGTTAACAGGCCAAGAAGAGAAGGAAAAAAAAAAAAAATTCGGATTAAGATCGCTTTTGGGAATTATTGCTTATGCTAAAATTGTTGCAGAATTGCAGTCGCAAAGGTTAGGCCTTCTGAGAACCATGTTTCAATTCAAAGTTTTAATTCGTTTTCTGTTGAATTACAAGAACACTAGAAGCATTCCCTACGTGCACATAGGCTAGAGTAGATGGTGACCGGATAAAATTTAAGTTTTGGTGTGCTTGTGTCTCTGAATTGAATTGAGTTGAATTGAAACGATTTTGTGCTTTCTCTGTGATTGCTTATGGATGGTTGTGCTTAATATTTTGCATTCTGCTAATATATATATCTGTGATTGAACAATGATTATATGATAAATTGATGAATGTTTGAGTTAAGAAGTTCACTGTCTCCCTGTAAATGTTGTCATATTTTCATTGAGAAAATTGCAGATTGAGTAAAGTTTCTTTTCAAGTGCCTTGATGTCTTGAATTGAATTTAGTTAAACTTTATTTAGGTCACAGGTTGTTGCAAATAAAAATGGGCATGTTGCACAAAGCAATTTATGTTATTATTTGCATTTGATCATTAAGATAAAAATGACCTGGAAACTTGTGTTAATTGTTTTCAAACTGTGCTTACTCGTGTCTTCCAAAGAAGTGTTAATATAGCATAGTTTGGTGACAAACAGCTTCACACATGATTTTGAATTCATATTTTGATACTTAAAGACTCTTCTACTGTCATAAGATGTTGATTGTCTTTTTGGATAACTTGAGTTATCTAATTACGGGGTGAAGATTCAGAAACTTAAGTACATTATGTTTACTGCTACAAAAGTGTTGCCTAATGTGAAATTCAGATTTGGGGTATTTTCATTGACATAGTATCTGGTGGTACTTGTTGCCATTATGGTTGATATTTTATTTTGGTGTTTTATGTGTTTTTGAACTGCTTTTGGAACTAACACATAAATCTGCAAAAATATTGCTAAATTGAAACTTTGTATTTTTTGCGTTTTGAAACTGAAACTTACAGAATTTTTCTTTTTGACTTTGCTCATTAGGAAGTATTTACATGAACCTCAACAATGTTTTGATGCTCACTGGAACAAACTTTAGAGCCTGGAGAGATTCGGTAGAGCATTATATGATGATGCATGAGAATATAGACCTAGTCTTTCATGAGGATGAACCTGAGGCATTAACTAAAGATAGTTCAGCTGAGGAGGTTAAGGCATTTAAAGCCAGGCACATGTCAAATAGAATGGCCAAGAACACCATTAGGAACACTATGTCTGACACTGTAAGAGGTAGTGTAGAAGAACCTGACTTAGCTATTGACTATATGGAGGCCATTGAGAGAAAATTTAAAGAGAGTGAGAAAGCAGAGGCTGCAAGATTGTCTAAGGCTTTCCATGAGCTGAAGTATGAAGGATCTGGGGGAGTTAGAGAGCACATAATGAAGCTGATCCACATTAATGCTAGGCTCAGGGAGTTACTGATGGGAGTTACTGATGGGAGTGAATGATAGCCAAGTGGTGCATGTTGCACTGCATTCTTTGTCAAATACCTTCAGTGGGCTTAGAACTAGCTACAATGCTCTAAAGGGTACCTGGACCATAGATATGAGATGAGCTCATATGTATTTGTGCTGATGAAGAAGATAGAATTAAGAAAGAGAGAGAGCCTGCAACCTCTGTGAACCTGGTAGAAAAGCCAAAGAAAAAGAAGAACAAGCTTAAGGTCACCAAAACCATCACTAAGTCATCTGGAAACACTGTAGCACCTAACACCACCAAAGCTTTTAAGTTACTTTTGCAAAAAAGTAGGACATATGAAGAAGGACTGCTCAGGTTTTAAAGCTTAGTTGGTGAAGAAGGGTACGAATTTCTTAAGTACTACAAAAACTTTTTCTTTAGAAATTAATTTTGTCAATATTGAACCTCACACTTATTGGTTAGATTCTGGCTCACCCTTGCATATTACGAATTCTTTACAGGGATTCACAAAGAAGAGGGCACCAAGAAGTGAGGAAACCAATGTATGTGTGGGAAATGGCATGAGGGTTGCAGTGAAGGCTATAGGAACCTTAAGACTAGATCTAGGTTTTGGAAATTTTTTAGTTTTGGATGATGTTTATTACATTCCCTCGATTAAGAGGAATTTGCTTTCTATGTCTCTTTTGGTTAAGACTGGTTGCTGTTTTTACATTGATTTGGATGGAATAAAAATTTCTAAAGGTTCCTTGTTATATGGTTCTGGTGTTATTTTGGATAGTTATATGAAATTGAATTGTTCAATACCTCAACAAGTAATCTCACTTGTTGAAGACAGAAATAACACATTATGTAACAACACCATCACAGGTGTTAAAAGGACCTTGTTCAATGATAAATTAGCTTACTTGTGGCATAGGAGACTAGGCCACATTTCAAAAGAAAGACTGCAAATATTAGTAAAGAACAAAACACTTCCAGAACTAGACTTTTTAGACCTAGCAGACTGCATTGAATGTTTTAAGAGTAAAATGACAAACTTAAGAAAAAAGACTACTAGCAGAAGTGAAAAACTGCTAGAGTTAATTCATAAAGATATATGTGGTCCCTTCAGGCATAGAACAATATGTGGAAATGTTTATTTCATTACATTCATAGATGACTATTCAAGGTACTGTTACATCTATCTATTGTCAAAAAAATCACAGTCACTTGAGGCATTTAAAATTTTCAAAACTGAAGTTGAACATCAACTAGAAATAAAAATTAAGACTGTGAGGTTTGATAGGGAAGGTGAATTTTATGGTAAATATACTGAGCAAGGACAACAAAATGATCCATTTGCTTTATATCTGCAGGATGTAGGTATAAAAGCTCAATATACAACACCATACAATCCCCAACAGAATGGTGTTGCAGAGAGAAAAAATAGAACTCTGTTGAATATGGTAAGAAGTATGATGTGTACTTCTAGGTTGCCAAAAATGTTTTGGGGAGAAGCTTGAAGAACTGCAAACTATCTTTGCAATAGGTCCCCAAGCAAGTCTGTGGATAAAACACCATTTGAGTCTTGGTGTGGTAGGCAACCTAGTCTGCATCATTGCCATGTATGGGGTTGTAAAGCTGAGGCAAGAATTTACGCAAGAATTTACAATCCCAATTTAGGAAAACTTGACCCTAAATCTGTAACTTGTCATTTTATAAGCTATTGTGAAAAATTTAAAGGTTATAAACTCTATGCACCTCACTACTCACCTAGAATTTTTGAAACTCATCAGGTTAAATTTCTGGGAGAGAGTATTTGCAATACAAAATTTGAAGATCTAACTTATGATTTTGAGTTGCAGAAAGTGAGGATACAGAAATAGAAATGCCAAACTTTAAAAATAATGCAGAAACTGAAAGTGAAGTTCACATTGAAGCAGATGGTGACTTAGAACTTGAAAACCAAAATGTTGAAGTGGCTGAACCTATACCAGATCAAAATGTTCCTGAACCTCAACAAAATGTAGCTGAACCTAGAAGATCACAAAGAACTAGGAAGCCAACTTTTGGCTGTCAAAATGATATTTATGAGGTTTATCTGTAAGAAGTTGAGAGCACTTTAGCATATGATAATGACCCTGTAAATTTTAAGCAAGCTGCAGAAAGTAATGAGTCAAAACAATGGAAGAGATCCATGGATGCAAAGCTTGAATCCATGTATAATAATGAAGTGTGGGAGCTTGTGAAGCCAGATCCAAATCACAAGCCTATAGGCAGCAAGTGAGTGTTCAAAACTAAAAGAGATGCCAAGGGAAATATTGAGAGACATAAAGCAAGACTTGTGGGTAAAGGGTTCACACAAAAGGAGCATATAGATTTTACATAAACATTTTCACCAGTTTCAACTAAGGACTCTTTTAGAATCATAATGGCTCTTGTAGCTCACTATGATATGGAGTTACATCAAATGGATGTAAAAACAGCCTTCTTAAATGATGAACTAGAGGAAGTGATATACATGTCACAACCAGAAGGATATATTGAAACTGGAAAAGAAAACTTAGTCTGTAAGCTTAAGAAATCTATATATGGACTTAAACAGGCATCTAGGCAATGGTATAGAAAATTTGATTCTGTGGTTGCATCTTTTGGTTTTACTGAAAACCTTGTTGATGAATGTGTTTATCTTAAAATTGTTGGAAACCAGTTTGTCTTTCTTATCCTATATGTAGATGACATCCTCATTGCTAGTAGTAACATTAAGTTGCTGAAAGATACCAAAATATTTCTGTCGAAAATTTTTGATATGAAGGATCTAGGAGAGGCTTCTTATGTATTAGGAATTGAGATAAAGAGAGACAGAGCACAAGGTTTATTGGGATTATCTCAACAAGCCTACATTTCAAAAATACTTCAAAGATTTGATATGGCTACTTGTGCTCATGGGGAGGTTCCAATATCTAAAGGAGATAAATTAAATAAAGATCAATGCCCTAAAACAAGTGTTGGCAATCTCATGAATGCACAAGTGTGCACTAGGCTAGATTTATCATTTCCAGTTGGCATGTTGTCTAGATTTCAATCTGATCCTAGACACAAGCATTGGACTGCTGGCAAAAAGGTGTTGAGATACCTACAGAGGACTAAGAGTCACATGCTTGTGTATAAGCGTGTAAGGAAACTTGAACTTGTTGGCTTCACAGACTCAGATTTTGCAGGCAATTATCCTGCATCAATGAAGTCTACTTGTGGCTATGTATATATGTTGGCAGGTGGTGCAGTGGCTTGGAAAACAATGAAGCAATCATTGATAGCCACATCCACCATGCAAGCAGAAATTATAGCCATATATGAAGGTGTATGTGAAGGCCTATGGATCAGAAACTTTCTTTTGGAAATAAAGATTTTAAGTAATCTTGTTGATGGAAAGCTGAAAGTTTATTGTGATAATGAAGTTGTTGTGTTCTTCAGTAAGAATAGCAAAAGGTCTAATAATTCAAAACATATAGACTTAAAGTTCTACAATGTGAGAAAGAGGGTAAAAGATGGAGAGATTGAAATAGCTGCCATTAGCACAGATGCACAGCTTGCAGACCCTTTTACCAAGGCATTACCAGTTTCAGTTTTCAAGAAGCATGTTGAAGACATGGGAATTCTCTCTAGTTTAGATTCCTGAGTTCAGAAAGAGCAAAAGTCATAAAGATTATGTTTTCAGTTTCTTAGTTTGAAAGTTTCAATTTTATTTCAGTTTGCAGTTCATGTCAAAAACAATATGTATTCATATTTTGGTCAAATGAATAAAGCTTGAGGTATTTCCAGATATATTGTTTCACAGCTTGATCTTATTTTGATAATATTTGATTGCTGCTATTTTAGTTTTGTTGATTATCAGGTGGATGGAAATATGCATATATTCAGTAAGAGGCAAACATGCAATCCACTGGTACTTAAGTAAATAATGTTTGCATTATGATTTTGATATTCAAAATTTTTAGTTGGACTATAATCAAGTGTTTGCTGCAGAATGACATACTTTACCACTTGATTTCATCATATCAATTTTGTAGTTCATGTGAGATGCAGAGGTTATTATTGGTAATTTGGAACAAATACGTTTACATAAACATGTTTATTTCCAAGTTCTATTTTAGCTGCTGCGTTCTTGACAGAACTGAATGGATCTTGAGAAACCATATATTTCAGTGCACAATTTGGCTATTTTCTGGAATGAGTTTTGGTTCAGTTGTTATGTAGACAATATTGGTCCAAAGGGGAGATTATAAAATATTATTTTGACCTAATATTATCTACATTAAGTAAATAACAAACTGATTAAACTTATTACAATAAATGGGAAATATATGAATTATCTGCCTAGACACCTAATGGGCTTTGGTATGTCACTCATACGGTTAGGAATCCATTTTGATAAAGATAAATATCTAATTAGTTGATATGATAATTATAGCATCTTTCAGAAATAACTCATTGGCTAAAATCAAGGATTCTTTTATGGGAAGACCTATCTAGCTTGTATATATAGGTCCTTGAAGTCCTATTCACTATGTGAAAAAACATTCAGTCCTGCCCATAGAGAGGAGTTAAACACATAGTTGAGTAGAAGATTTCTTGTGTGTGGCTGCTTGAAGTTTTGGAGCTCGGATTGTTTGTGTTGAATAGCTATGTTGCTGCTACTGCTTTTGAAGGAATGGCTATTGTGCATGAAGTAGGTGATGCATCTCCTCTTGTTGTATTCTAGTTCATATTGTATTGATCATTTGGTTATGTTTATGCATTTTGTGAAACGATCTTGGTTTGCTCATTAAGTTAACACCAAACTCTTAATAAACCCATATGCAAGGTTCCATTTTTCATATGTGTGATGTATATATTCTCAATATGCCCCTGCATGTGTGGTGATTTTCAAGCCATACACGTGGACAACTCTTATAAACTCATATGCAATATCCAATTTTTCCTATGTAGGATGTATATATTCTCAACAAAGAGATGGGGAAGAGCACCGCCGACGTGAAACTTAAAAGGGAGGAAAACCAGAATGCTGAGGTTTTCAAGAAGCCAGCCAATGTATTGGATGCTATTTGGAAAGAATAAAATTATACCAACTTTGAGGGTTGCGTAATTTACTTGGAACTCTTAAAACCTCCTTACTTTCCATCTATTTTGTTACCTAAAAATCCAAAACCCTCATTGATCAATGATTACAAATCCATTTCCATCAAGTTAGGTGTACAAAAAATATTGCAATAATACTGGGCCTTATATTTGGTGCATGATTTTCCATGCTATAACTACCTGCACAGCCTTTTATGGACAGGGATAGCAACATAAGGGATGTACATTGGTAGAGAATGACAATAATGCACAAGAAATATTGATCTTTGTAGGAGACTAAGAGATAAAACTTTTTATTTGGTAAATCAATTCGATGATGAGGACATTCAGAACACTACACCAAAAACGTTAACACACAACACTTTTTGCACAACGAAAAAAAAAATGTGTTGTGTGATGAAGAAAAGTGAATCACACAACATGTTTAGTAAACTTACGTTGTATAAGGTGGTTAAAATTCTGAAGTTTTTGTTTAGAAGGTCATTGCACAACGGTTACAAGAATAATCTGTTGTCTGAATCATAAAAAAAAATAGCGGCAGATTTCCCTCCCAGATTGACTCAAATTTGGCTCTAAATTGGTACTACATCGTACAACAATATAGTTATATCTGTTGTATGAGAGTAGCATGCAAAACATGATACAACGGTTTTTTACTTTTTGTTGTGTGATGAAGTGGGAAATATTTGGATGTGCCTTTATTTGGCCCAAAATGGCACTCGAGCTGCCCAAAAACCTCCAAGTTTTGATTGAAATATAGCACCAGATTGATAATCACACAACCAAATGAGTTGTTTCCGTTGTGTAAATGAGCATTGCCTAGCATATTACTTTGGTCGATATTATAGCGGGAACTTTTCCCTCTTTGAAACCTTAGCTGAGGTTTAAGTTGTTCACAATCAGACAACAATTTCGTCTTTATGTTGTCTGATTCATAAAGCAAAAATTAAAAGCCCGCCTTTGACAACTTAATTAGCTAGCTAGGTTTATTGCATATGCTATCTCCCCGTCAAGACTTTATCAAAACAGCCGTTTCCTCTCCTCATCGAGCAGCACTAAACCATTTTGCTAAGTTGCCAAACAAAATCACGCTCGGCGCGCGGTTTGTTCCTTCTCCTATTCAATTCAGAGTTTCAGTCTCAGCTTAGGGTTTTGATTCGGCCTCCGATTTCGTTCTGCCTTTTCCGATAGAGAAACAGAGAGATCTGCTGGGCGCGGAGCTTAGCGTGACGGGCAATGGGAGTTCCAGCTTTCTACAGATGGCTAGCGGAGAAGTATCCACTCGTCGTAGTCGATGTGGTGGAAGAAGAACCGGTTGTAATCGACGACGTTTCGATTCCGTCCACACCAGTAAGCCAAATCCTAACGGCGAGTATGAAAATCTGTACCTCGACATGAATGAGATTATTCTCAACATCATCAAAAACCATCAATCTCTCATCAAAACACCATCTGTTATCAAACACATCTCGATTAGGGTTCGACTGCACTCATCGATTAAGATTTCGATCCCTCTTCTTGTTCATGTCTATCTCTCCGAAGCCAACCCATTTCCTCTCTCATCTCCCCTCACCTGCAAACCAAAAAGGAAGAAGCTCGAAGTTTTGATTCTAAGCAACATCATCGCGAAGGTAATTCCCTTTTCTCCTTCTCTAGATTTGGTCTTCGTTATTTTGCTGAGAGAGAGATAGAGAGGTGTTTGTTTGTTTTCAATTGTTTGCTCGATCTGTGCAGAAAAGAGAGGGGGGGGGGCCAGGATTGTTTGCTTGATCGTACATGAAGATTTTTTTTGTTGGTCTTCTCATTCTCTGGTGGAAAGAAATTTGGTTTTTTGGCTTTTGGTATTTGACAATTTATGACTTCTTTAATGTTTTGTTGGCATGCTTTTCTGATTTCATTTTTTGGGCTATTTGGGATTTGCAGGATTGTGCTTGGTAATGGCTGCGATTGTTTTGATTCAGCTCTGAGTTATTGGCTTTGGTTGCATGCCCTGAAAGGGAAGGGAAACAGGTTCTGGTTCCGAGCCTACTGCCAAGAATTGGTTCTGGTTATGATGATCTCTGCATATGGTAATTACGCACTGCCTCTCCTCTCTTCTTCGTTTCCTCTTCAGCTCGAAATTCAATTTCTTTCTGATTTTCATCCACTATTATCAGCCATGCATGGAATACCCATTCAATTCAACTTCCAGTGAGCTGCGCTCTTTTTTGTTTCTATAATTAGTTTGCTATAATTTGGTTTTGATTTCCAATTGTTCGCTGTAATTGAAATTTGTTAGGTCTCCACGACAAAAGGCCTTTGCCTTTTCAATTAGAAGCATAAATTTGTCATATAAATGCTGCATGAATTTGGTTTGGATGTGAATTGTTTATTACGATGTTCGAATTAAGAATTTCGGATAATATTTAGCTGGATCTAAATTGTCTATAATAGTTTGAAACACATTATGCAAAGCAAATGTGAATTTCATTTCGTTTTCATATCATTTATTTGATTATGGCCTGCTCAATGCTAATCCCCATTTGTGTTTCAGCTGCCTCGACATCCGATGACATTGCACCTGCAATTTCACTCACAGAGAATGCATCAAAGCACTTCAATAAGATGAGATCCAAACATAATGAGGATCTATGCCTGGGAATTGGTGTTAAACAGGGTGGATATTCGGGCATGTCGTATACCATGGACTTCTATAGCAAAGAAAATGCAAGACCAGATGATTCAACCATTGAATATAATGGTTTTAAGATAGGTCAGCCTTCATATTTTCATTCTCTTAGTCAAGTGAGCTTGGACTATTTGTGACAGATAATTGATGTGCTATTTGTTATAGTTAGAGTAATGATCGCACTTTATGTACTAATACAAATTGGTTGCCTTTAAATTTGTTGAAAGAGTTTCTATTGTTGAGCTGATATAGTATAGGATTTTGGATAGGGATTAAATTACACAAATCTAATCTGTGAAGAATGCAATTAAATGATAATTCATTATGTTCTAAGTTCTAATAGGTTGATCCAAATGATTGGTTTGTATTCTTTATATTAAATGATTCAAGCACAGACTAGGATCTTCTTTATATTTTTTTTCTTTGTTCATGTTTTAATGCTCATCAATGGTTTGTATTCTTTGTGTTTCTGTTCAATCTTCTTAGGCTCTTCCTAGCTTTTAGTATTTCTGTTTCCCCAGTTTGTATGCATTTTCTGTTTCTTTGTATTCAGTGTGTATAAGATCTGGGTGTTTTGTACTGGAGATTGGTTTTTGAGCTTGAAAGTTCTTTTTGTGTTCTGGTTTTAACAATTTTTTGCCTAGTTGATATCTAGATATAACAAACATTTCTTTGGACTCTGACTCTACAATATTTCATCCCCTCTCTCAACCCCCCTCCCCAAAGCATCCTAAACAGGGGGAGAGGAAAGCATGGATTTTTGATCTATTTTATCTTTATTAATCTTATTCTCTTTAACTCCCATAATTCATTCCTTTATCTACATCCACAACATCATTTTCGTTTGACTGTCAAAGAATGGAAGAATTTATGTGGACGCTAGTACCAAGCATTTGAATGAATATGGAGAAGCTGGGTTGCGTACGTTGACGCTTGCTTATAAAAAGCTTGAGGAGTCTGAGTATTCTGCTTAGAACAATGAATTTCAAAAGCAAAATCATCTATCGGGGCTGATAGGGAGGTGATGCTCGAACGAGTAGCAGAGAAGATGGAAAAAGACTTGATCATGGTTGGTGCTACAGCTGTGGAGGACAAATTGCAAAAAAGGGTAAGATAAGCTTCTTATTACAGTAGTAAATAAGGAACTGCAGTTTTGATTTACGGCAACTTAGTACCTTTTTTTATTCTCTTAGATGCCCCAATGCATATACAATCTTGCACAACCTGATCTCAAGATCTGGGTGTTGACAGGGGATAACATGGAAACTGCAATCAACATAGGGTTTGTCTCTAACCATTTAAGTAGAAAGCACTACCGTGAATAATAATAAAGCTACATTTCCCCCTTCTTTTTAAATCTTTTTAAAATTTATACACATGTAACATCATTTCTTATTGTTTTTATTTATTTAAAAAGATTGCAATAATGGAGGACAAGAGCCAAAAAAATAATTTACTCTGATAAATGTGGACCAAAACCTAATAATATTTGAAAAGGTAAACAAGTAGTTGCATAAAGTTGATTGTTTTTTATACTTTTTATGTCTTTCATTGGCTAGGTTCAGTTAATAGTGCATGTAATGGAGCCATATTAGGAGTTACAGGCACATTAGTACTCCTAGTAACAGAGATACTATAATGACATGTGGTGCTTCACTGGAATTGTTACCTGACTATGAACAGATAGTGTGTCTGTCTGTGTGTGTGTGGGTGGAGGGTCGTCTGGGTCTGTATTTATATAACATATAATAGCTTACATGTGATAATGTTTGTATTACATGTCTAAATGGGAAACAAGGTATCCGTGGTGGAAGCAGGAACCAGTTTCTCATTTTATAGTGAATCTCATGACAGTTCGTAATTGCTTGCAGGCTGTGATGGTCAGTGACTTTGCTATTGCCCAGTTTCAGTTTTTGGAGAGACTTTTGGTTGTCCATGGACATTGGTCCTATAAAAGGATTGCTCAGATGGTAATATCAGTATGCTCATCTAGTACTTTATTGTCACAGATTTGTTAAAATGCCACTTGCTTGTGCTTGTATGTTGTATGCTGTATACTTGCACACGCTTAGGAACACAAGAGCATGTGTCTACTTAGTCTTCTTTTTTGAACTTCATCCACTTGTTGATGGAAATATTTTGCTTTTCAGATTTGCTACTTCTACAAAAATATAGCATTTGGTCTGGTACATGCTACTTTGAGGCATTCACCGGATATTCAGGGTAATCAATATATGATGACTGGTACATGCTATCGTTCAATGTTATTCTTACCTCATTGCCTGTGTGTTGCATTCTGCTTTTTTCTCCTTATTTCTTAGTTTGATTTTACGCAGGCTGATGCTGCTGCTTCCAAGAATACTTCGACCATGACAAAGTCCTCTTCATCATCTCAACCCAATCGTGGATCACAGATCTCTAAAGAGCTGGTCAAGGCACATCAATACCGAGCTATTTATTTGACTTTTCACATCATTCATTTGCTTGTGTTTAGGGCATGCACTAGAATGCTTTTCTTGTGTAAAATGTTGGTTTCAATGATTGGGAAATGCACCCCTTTTGCTTTTGAAGTTTAAAGTATTGGTTATATGAATCATTTGATGGTTTGGAATGTTTCTATTTGATAGAGTACTGTTCATTTGGTAAATGGACCAAATGAATGCACAATCTAATTCAGGAATGGAATGTTCAAATGATCACACAACAGATTAGATATAATGATAACTGCCTGTTGTCTGAATGGCCAAAAAGGGGACAAAAACACATTGTAATCAATCATATCACACATCGGTTTTTAACGAATCAGTGTCTTCTGATTTATACTCAGACAACAAAATTAATTGAACTTTGTTGTCTTAAAATTTAATCACACAACAGAACCAATTGAACTCTGTTGTCCTAAAGTTCATCACACAACAGATATAGTCCAAGAACTGAAGTTTGAAGATCAATCAGACAACAGACAAAATAAAAAAAATGTTGTCTGAAACGCTAAACATACAACAGCTTAAAACTGGCACTGTTGTCTGAAGACAGAGCCTCAACTGCTGCGCAGCTGCGCTTCGCATCTGCCGAGCTATCACACAACAATTATAACACATACCTGTTGTCTGTGTGTTTATCACACAACTGTGTTCCACCGTTGTCTGATTTTTCATCAGACAAGGGCTCACTCTACAACGGTAGGACTCCAAATCCCACATCGGTTTTCTGCCGTTGTTTGATGCGATTTTTGGTGTAGTGGAAAGTCTAGCCGAGTTGTTTTACAGAGCCAAGGATTAGGTCAGATGATATAGTATTGTCTTGTTTTGAGGTTTCCTTTCCTACTTCGAAAAATATATTAAGTTGCTATTAGACTGTTGATCCTCTTTGTATGAAATGTCCATTACAAACTACTTATATGTTCTTCAGTCTAATGACCAAAAGAAGAATAACAAAAAACTATGGACGTTGTTTGAAAAGTTCTAACTTGAACTTCATCTATAGACTTGAGATGTATCGATATCTATAAACACACTATAATGATACATAAATATGACACAAGTACCATTGGATTGCTAATTAAAGGCCACAGTTTCAATAGTTTACAACACTTTCTTTTTGTTTTTTGTTTTTGTTTTTTTTTTTTAAAGGGTTTGGAACTTAGCTCCACACCCGGTTCTGTTATTCTTTATTAATTAAAGACAAACTAGCCAAACTACGCCCGTTTCTAACACTCTCTCGCCGTAAGTAGCTTACCAACCATGAGAACCTCGGGTTGTCTCAGCCTTTTTTTACGGACGTAGGTCCACTAGTTTCTTCCCATCAGCTGAGGCTAAGGAGGAGGCCAGGTGGGTGGCCATTGCATCAATTGCAGCCATTGACGTGAAAGAAGAGACTACGTAGTCGAACAAAACCCTAACCCTAGGTTAGAAGGAGAAAGCTTGAGTTTGGGGTCTAGGCTTTCAATGACACGTCGTTGGCACAACTGAATAATAAATAATAAATTATATTAGAAACATTGCCTCCAGCTTCCTCTCAATCTCTTTCAAACATGTTTTGAGGGAGGCTAATTTCGTTAGGGCTGGGCACGGTCCCAGACCGGCACTGGATTTGCTGGGACCGGGACCGGGACCGGCTTTTTTTTTTCGGGCCGGGCTTGCAGTTCCAGAGAATAGGGACCGGGCTAAACCCGGACCGGGACAAGCGGGCCGGTTTTTTCGGGCTTTCGGGCCCAACCCGTCTTTGAAAAAAAAAAAAAAAAGATTGATAAGAAAAGAAAGCCAGAAAGGTTTTTGGCTTTGAAAAATCGAAGGGAGAAGAGATTTGGATTGCTGGGAAAAGAGAAGAAAGATCGTGGGTTCTTTTAGTTCCTGATGTCGTGCACGACTTGCGGTGACTGTGGCGACGGCAGCGGAGGAGGACGAAGAGAACGAGCACGATGACGGCGCCGGAGTTGAACTTGAAGAGCGAGAGGTAGAGGAAATGAGGAATAATGGACTGGCTGATCTCTAGTTTTTGGAGGAGGAGCAAAGTTGGGGGCTTGGGGTTGACTGGCTAAGGAAGAAGAAGAAGAAGAAGAAGAAGAATTGAAGAAGAGAGAAGCAGAGGAGAGGAGGGGAATCGTGAAAGAAAGAAGAAGAAAGAGAGAGAAGAATGATAAAAGAAATATAAAAGAAGAAGAAGAAGGAGACAGAAGAAAGAAGATGCAGAGGAGAGAGAATAAAGAAGAATAAAAGAAATATAAAAAAAGAAGAAGAAGGAGACAGAAGAAAGAAGATGCAGAGGAGAGAGAGAATAAAGAAGAATAAAAGAAATATAAAAAAAGAAGAAGAAGGAGAGAGAATAAAGAAGAATGATAAGGATAGGTGGAGTGAAAAGTAGAAGGATACGTCAAAAGAGTGAGAGGGTCAGTACAAAAGATAAAAAATATATTACTTGTATAGTCAAGTTCGGGTTCTTCGGTCCAAAAGGTCAGCAAAAGTCCGGGACCGGGACCGGACCGGCAAGAATGAGTTTGGGACCGAACCGGCCCGAAAACAACTATTTTTAGTCTAAAACCCGACCCGAACCGGACCGGTCGGTTCGGTTCCTCCGGGTTTTTCGGTCTTTCGGTCATTTATGCCCACCCCTAAATTTCGTTGCTAATGCCTTAGCTAACTTAGGACAAGTTACTACCTTGTATTCCTATTGGAGAGGTAGAGTTCCCCCTCAGGCCTCTAGGGCCTTATTATTTGATCTTGTAAACCATGGTTGCCTTAGAGACTTTGCTATTTAATTTTATTCTCTCTTATATATTAAAAAAAAAACTGAATAATAAATTAACTGAATGGTGAACTGCTCAAAGAAGAACAAATTCTCTTCTTAATTTGCAAACAAAATGGACTCTCCCAACTAGTTTACGGAAGGAATTGGATCGCGTGGATCTTTTGTACCTAAGAAATTGGTACATTTTGTTATGTTTTGAAATATCTAGCATGTATTTGGCTAGGTATAGGTTGGCATTTTGGCTGTGGTCATGAACCAAATTTGGTTTCTTTTTCCAGTTTTCCTGTGCTAGCTATTACTCGTTAGGTTGGCCGGGGACCCATAAACCCCAGTTCAGTGATGTCGGCAACGGTTATTCGCCGGCAACTTGTACTGATCGACGTAGTAGTGGGGCACTTGCATAGTCATACATAGATTGCATGCATTTATAGGTATAGCCGTATAGATACAAAAGCTACTAAGGTGATCGATCTGCAGGAATTTCAAAATTTCAAAATTTCAAACCCCCCACCATGCTAGGGTAGGTTGTTTATCCTTAAGCTGTAGATGAACAAGAACATACAATATAACGCTCCTATTAGATGTTGCCGCCTTGCTAATGATCCAAAACACCTATTAGTTGAGGACTGACAGGTCATTGTAATTCGTTGTAAGCATAGTGTTTCGCATCTTAGGCCTCAATCATATATGATCTAGCTCTTCTAAAATGATGATATACAGTAGTTGCACGCATACGAAGATTAGTGGATAGAGACTCTTAGCAATTTAGATACAAATTAAAACCAGTATACTGACCTTGGGTTTCAGGGCCCTGAGGAGAAAATGAGGATCATGACCATCCAATACTTTCACATTCATATTTAGATTTTGGGTGGTAAGCCTAACAAATAATTGTAAGATATAAAAGAAAGAAAGAAAGAAGGATAGTATAACATCATAGGCCATATGGGGTCTTTACCCGAGCCCGTTCGGGACAGAGGTTGAACCAACAAGAGGAAACCGAGACTCCTCTATTGCCAAATTGCCATCCTACTTATATATCAAACTTCTTTTTGAAAACAAAATGTTGCCTATACAATTAGGAGTTTCATAATGGATCGATGCACTAATTAATGTAAGAGTAAAATTGGTAAATGAATTATTAGAAAATGCACTTTTTGGTACTTATAAATTTTTAGGAGAGTCTCATGGTACATGTGCTAACCTTTCGTTAGCCTATTTAATACCTCCATCCATTATTTTGTTAAAAATGCTTATGTGGCAGCCATGTGGCACTCATGTGGGAAATATATCAAGGGTAAAATAGTTTTTTCATTCTTATTTAGATTTATAGTATTTAATATATTTTACATCTATAATTTAAAAAATATTTTGACACATAAAAAAAGAAAATTAATTCCAAATTCATGGTTCTTGGAGTTTCTGAGGCAATTCATTTCAGTACCTCTATTTTTGTTCGGTTCTTTTTTCATGAAAAAATATATTTTTTTCATGAAAATGTTAATATATATTAATTTTGGTCAGAGAAATTTTTTCTTTTAGAATAATTAATGAGATTAATCAATAGAGGCTGTATTAAACAAACTTTTTGTTTTTACAACTTAGTTCAATTTATTTTAATTTAGTTAATAAAAGTTTTGTAAATTTTTTTTTTTTTTACAATTTTATCCTTACTTTAACGAAGTAATGAAAATGGAAATACTAAAAGGGCTAACGGATGGATAGTTTAGATACCACCAAACGATCTAAAAATTTATAAGTACAAAAAAGTGCATTTTGTGATAGTTCAAATACTATATGAGGATGTTAATAAAAAAAAAAATATATCATATGAGGATTTTATTCTTAATATAAATAAAATTTACTTAATGACAAACGAACTGTAATCTACCGCTGCATGAAGTTCGCTTTGATTGTCATTATATGAAATTAGTCCACCACCATGCATGAAATTAACCCACTTTTATACGTATACATGTACATATAATGTGACCAAAGTGAATCCACATAGTACATAGCAATAAGTGACAAATTAAAGGAGTGAAAATGGTGAATGTGTGTATGTAACATTGTAACTACGAAAGCGACGGGACGGTTTTAGAAATCTTAGGGTGGGTATGTTGGGTTGGTGTCAATGCCAATCAAGTGGGTCCCGCCGGGAAAGACACAAAGGTCTATATTATCAAATCCACAATTTTAAACGTTAAGAAAGGAGGCCACGTTGTACATTTGTTAACGTTGTCTTTCTGTCGGGACGACCCGGATCCTCCATATCCGCTTTGGAGCTTCCAAGTCCACATCAGGCCAGGCCCGTGCCAGCCCATGTTTACTGATTTTTCTCCTCTTATACAACAAAGTACCACGTCCTAGTCACTCAAATGCTTAATTTCTAGTGGACCAACTCCAACTTGATTTTGCAATCATTTTTACAAACATGGTAAACACGACTCCAATGGGAACACATGATTAATGGTGTATAACTGTCTAGTAATTATATGATCTTTTATTTACGATATATTAATATATTAACGTACCTAATTCTTTAGTTCTTTATGGTCGTAGACTAGCTCGATATTAGTTGGAATTGCCAGCATATCTCTATATCGATATATTAAATTTGCGTAAACGAATCTCTTCTACAATTGATTGAGATTGTCAGTTATGTATATGTATATATTAGAATTCATATTTACGAGTTAAGAACACCTAACTTCTAAGAGCATATTTAGCAGACTCTCTATTTTAGCTCTTTAGCTATTTTAGAGAGCATGTTTAGCTTTTTATCCATTTTAACAGCTGCACCAGACTCTTAAGAGCATCTTCAGCAGACTCTCTATTTTGACTCCTTAGCTATTTTGGAGAGCATGTTTAGTTTTTTATATATTTTAACAGCTGCACCAGACTCCTAAGTGGCTCTCCATTATAACTTTTAGCTATTTCGCTCCTAAATATAGAGAGCGAGATGAGGCTCTCTATAATTTATAACATTCCTTTTGAGTTATTTTATGTAATTTTTAAATACATTTAAACTATTTAACCTTCCTTTAAAAAATAATATGAATTCAAAACTAGTTATAATAGAGAGCATTGATGCAGACGTATCTCTAAAGTGGCTAGCCAAAATGACTTTTTAGCTACTATGGCTAAAATTTGACTAAAAAATGGCTAGCATTGCTAAAGATGCTCTAAGTGACTTTCTATTATAACTTTTAGCTATCTCGCTCTTAAATATAGAGAGTGAGATGAGACTCTCTATAATTTAAAACATTTCTTTTGAGTTATTTTATGTAATTTATAAATACATTTAAACTATTTAATATTCATTTTAAAAATAATATAAATTCAAAATTATCTAAAATAGAGAGCACTGATACAGACGTATTTCTAAAGTGGCTAGCCAAAATGACTTTTTAGCTACTTTAGTTACAATTTGACTCAAAAATGGCTAGCATTGTTAAAGATGCTCTAAGTTCTAACAAAAAAAAAAGTCAATTCTTTCAAGATGCAAATCTCGCAACATGATGAGCAACTCGACTAGCATCCCAAAAAGTAGGAGAGTTACAATTGCCCTGCAAAAAAGACATGAGACACACAAATTACCTCCACCAGACCGCACAAATCATTGACATTAACCATATGCAATATAATGTATAAAGGAGTTAGTTACAGGGTAAGCAAGCTAACCTGAAAAATAGAATTTAAACGAATTGTATTAATAATATTTGACACATAAAAATAAATAAAATAACGTATATATGAATCTATCTCGTTGCTTCTATTGGTTTGCTCTGAAAGTGAATATTGAATAGTTAATGAAAAGGGTGAGTAAACCAATTCTCTATAGTTGTAGACTATCTTGAGATCAGGCCGAGCTAGTCCATTAATGCATGAAGTCAATTTACTTCTAAGTAAAACTGATTTACTTGATGTATCCATACATTAATGTACCATAAATGAGTCCTTACGACTAATTGAGACATTGTTAGTGACAAACACATTATCAATCATTCGTGATGAGCAAAACCAAAAGCCCATTCTAACACACTACAAACCGCAACATGATGAGCAACTTGGTTAGTATCTCGATGAGTATGAGAGATTAAGAGATATAATTGAGATGCAAAAATCAAAAATTAGACATACTAATTTCCTCAATCACTCCCTTTGCTGAATATATAGCATAAATCAACTGCATATCTACAGTTCTTATGTTTATATAAACATGAAAAATTTACAAAGCGGGTTATCCATTTGAAACATAATACAACAAGTCAATTCTAAGTACCAAATGACATGACATAAACAAAGCCACTTAGCACGAATATGAATTTGCCTTATAGTTGGTTACGTTGCTTTGGTTTCAAAGTGAATGGTAAATATGGAAAACCATAAAAATTCTCCAGAAAACTCTTTCTCGGGTTTGCTCCAGAAAACTCGGAATTCGTCTAGGTTTTCTTGATTTTCTTCTCGTCCGTTGGCGCTCGTTGGCATTTCACTATGCCGATTTGGGTTGCTGTCGCGCGGATCTTAAAAGCTATTGTTGGATAGTCACATGCATGGGGTGTGGCTTGGGGTTTGGCAGAGGGATCCAGGCTAGTCGAATTCTGCAGGTTGGGATGGTCGGTGTCGTCGAGCGCTTCCAGGATCTATGGCAGCGGGGCTTCGTGAGGGAATTTCCAGAATCGGTGGCGGCGCGCTATGGCGGATAAGTGTGGCGGCAAGGCTTTTGGCGGCCTGGAAGGATTGCTGGGGTTGCGTGGCTGTGGTGGATCTGTACTGATAGTGGTGGTGGCGTGGCTAGGAGGTTCTGATAGGTCTCGTGTGGGGTCGCGGTGGCTGTAGGTCTGACAGTGTGATCAACGCTGGGGTTGAGGATGGGTGGCGGCGCTGGCAGTTGTGGATGGTGGCGGGCACGGGTCAACTCTCTGTTGGGCCCATTCTCTTGGGACTGCCCTCTGGGGCATAATTTGGGCTGTGATGTTTTGCTCTAGGCCCATCCCTATATTTTTAATTTTTATCTAATTACAATAAATTTCTTGTATTTAGGAAGGTAAGTATCGATGTACATTCTATGTATCTCTAGCGTTTCTGAAATAGTACCAAAGAAGGGTCCCCGCTACCTCTACATATTTAAATGTACAATGAGTAAGTTTATTTTTACGTATCATCTGTGGGTACTACCATTATCTTTTTGTTTGTCATGTCCTTAAATGACAGCTAGTTGATCAGTAGCTGATTAGCTAGTTGGTGAGGCAATAGCTTACCAATGCGATAATCAATAGCTGGTCCGAGAGGATGATCAACCTCATTGGAAAACGGTATATTCTAGCTTGTAATGAATATAATTTCCTTGATTCAAAAAAGATAAGAAAAAAGTGAATGGTAAATGAAAAGGCTTGGTAAATTAAATATATGCAAGCAAGAAAAGTAAGATGGGGTATTCTTTTTTCTTTTTAGGTAGTGCACTGCACCAGAAAAAGAAAAGCTCTATTTGCGAATAGTTGCTGAAAATTATGGAAACCCGAAGCGCAATAGGGCATTATTACTCATATAAAAGGAATAATAAGTCATTATCAAAAGTGGTCAATCTTTTAACGTAATGATGCAGTTCTTTCTTTTCTCCTTGATGACAATAAACAGTTCAGGCCACTGGCCACGCCTGGCATTGGAAACATGACGAGGACATCCAGATTATACCCTCTTATCCATCTCCAACACCACATAAAACCTAAGCCTACACGTACATCTCTCCGTCCACCCTCTCTTAATTGGGTAAAGTCTAAAATGAGTTATGTGAAAATGGCCAACAAGGATAACTTCATTTACCATCGAAACGTTGAGCAATTATTTTATGTAATATTTATCTACTACATAAGGTTCGTTGCAAAAATGCAAATGCTTGTCAGAAGCAAGCGTCGACGGAGTCATGAATTTGTGAAAAGCGTCATGAAAGAAAAACTAGGTACCTTATTTCGTAATTATTTAACCTCAACGAGTATCATAAGGTTGTATAAGGACAACTCCATTCATCTCGTCATGTTCGCGAAATACCTAAGGCTTTGTACCTCATCAAGCAATACGATACAAAGTCAAGATCGAAATGAGGGTTCATCAAAAGTGTACGTATAACAAGTCGTAAGCACGATCCGAACATTGAAGTCGATCGAGATGGAAGAGAAGAAAAATGTTGTTACTGATGAGGACCGATATCGATGATATCATACGATCCAATGAATCCCATATTGACCCCGTGCTATCACTTTATGCATCCAAGATCTATGGATCTTAAAAGTCTTGTACCAGATGAGGAGGACTAGGTTTTGATGTCGGTAGGGTTAATAGGTAAGTTTACAGTTGCCATTTTAGCAAGAGCTTCATAAAGATTAAAGAGGTTTTGTTTGTGGGTGCACCTCTTCTATTCACCAGTCCATGCATCCATGATGTATGTGCCTCTGTTTTACATGATGATGACGAGTACTGAACTACCGAAGCAACACGTACTCAAAGTACAAACCAATAATATCCGTACACAATTTTGGACTCCCAGACCAGAACGCATGGTGGTTGGCTGAAGTATATAGTTTGATCCGTTGTTATTATTGAACGAATTTTCTTGTTTTCTGTTCTTGATTTTGTCAAATATCTTGGCATGTTATTTCACAGCAATGATCTCCAAAAACATTCACATTCTCAGAGTCGGATCCTCTGTTTTGTATTAGTGTTGTAAAATCTGTTTGAATCGTTTTCTAGCCGACTATAATTATGGGTTATGAATCCTCATTCAGTTAATTATTATGACTACGAAATTGACTAGTTATGTGATTGAGATAAATATTCAGTCGTCTTTAGCACTAACTCGGTCCGTTTATTACTTGTATTGTGTTCATATCAAAAGAGAAGTGTTGTTAAACTGGACCCTTTTATCTCTAAACCAAATTCATCACGATGCCAACCCAAACCAAGAGAAAGAATGCACACAATTTATACCAACCTAAACTAAGCTGAACTCGTTAATTCCAGACTAAGCGATCATATAAATTCAATACAACCATGTTGGTTTTTCCATGTGCCCCCAATGAATCAGGCAAGATATTTTCTGAATTCTCGAAAACGGTGTGTTCCTTTTGTATTGAAGACTGCAACACCGATGCCAAGAATATTGCTGGAAGAATGGAGACAATTAATCTCCATCACAAAATGAGAACTGATTCCCTATTCAGAATCTCTGATATTATAAAGGAACAGATATTAAATACTAAATCATAAATTGGTCCCAATTTTCCATAAAAAAAAAATAAAAAAAGAGAGAAAAAAGAAAGAATCAATACATACTCGGTTATGTATTATACTATATGGTCGAGACTCGAGAGTTTCAACTGTTGCCTATATTAGGAATTGCAAGCATCATGAGTATTGGATGGGCACACCATCTCTGTGCTACACATCAAGATGACGAGAAGAGTTGATTTTCTCCAAAAGAAGTTATGGGCACCTGCTGGCCACTCAATTATAAATATAAACCACCAGGAGTGGATGTGAAAATGAAATCATTCAAACTTGCTAAAGATTGCTTAAAACTACTCTAGCAAACACAATCAAATCTGGGTTCTTGAAACAACTAGAGAGTGAAAAGTATTAGGCAGATCTATAAGCCAAAAAGTAATAAAGCAGTTAAAATGACAAAAGGTCAAAATTCCATTGCACAGTATGTTCACAACCACAGGTTCTCAAAACCAAACAAATATCAGAGAGCATTCCTTCATAACTAAGAAAATGCTCAAAATTCCTTTTTAAGACCTGGAAATTAGGAATGTTTGGACAGATTTGTGCATGGAAACTTGCAAATGAACTAGCTTGACTGGATTACAATGATGCATGCAGATTTAAAAAGGGTTGATAACTCTTACAACTAGTTAACCACTGCAAGTGGCCTAGTGGTTCTTGCCTAGTTGGGTGTGCTCCCCAACCTGGATTCGAACCCTGAAGCTGGCAAAGTGGCCAGGTACTGTGCTGCAATGCACCAGTTGGAGCATTTCACATGCGCCGAAGGGGTTTATCTTGGGCTTAGGAAGCCTTTGGGTTCCCCTTAGCAAAGTAAAAAAAAAACTCTTACAACTAGTTCAACCACTACACCCGCAAAAATTGACTATTACTTTGCAATACCTCGGATTAATCGTTAGCATCATCTTTTATAATAAGTGACTTGTGGGTAGACAAGTAGCAAATTGATCCTTCAATCATTTCTCCCAGTCAACTTGAATAGCATTTTCAATGTGAGAACTAGGTGCAAAATCTACACGAGGCAAATGAGGAGTCGAGGATAGAGAAGTAACAAATGGATTCTTCAACCATTTCTGCCAGTCAAGATGATTACAGTTTCCATTTGAGAACAAAGCATAACAGAAAATTAAAAGCATACAACATTCTTGAACCTCCTAACAGGGGAAGATCTACTCGCATCCTCTATAAGCAAATCAAACAAATCAAAGGAAGCTAACCACTTGATAGAGCTAATAATGGATAAAAAGGACCACCAATGACCAATTCTAAGCATACCGGATCATGCATCTGAGAAGTTCTGTAATTAGCTGGATCAAAAGGGCTTCTCATACTCTTGCGGGGGTGGCTGCTCCCAGGGACTCATGAAGGCTACATAGGTAAATTTTACAAGTATTAGGTATGAAAATGGTATTGGAGAAATATCTTTGAAACAGAGAGCAACAAATTAAACCAATGAAGTCAAAAATTGTAGGAGACTCATCACAACAACACCATTAAAGTAAATGTGTAATACAAATAAATATAGTAGTGGTTCCTGTCCTGGTTGCAAGTTTGCAGATCAACTCAATGTTTTATCGACACTTCAGTGAATAGCCCTTACCTCTCACTCTCAGTTATTATAATGACTAACTCATAAAGAACTCAAGCACATAGATGTTGCGCTGCTATTGATCAGAACCTAATTTCAACTTTGTTAAGAGTCACCTTTTACTAGCTACGCAACATTTAAGATCTTATGCCCTATACTCTACATTATAAATCTGTGATCCTTCAGGTCATAATTTCCAAACGATATAATCCTTTGACCCCTTGGAGATTATATATAGCATCATCAATTTACTATTCCCATATCATACAGAAAACATTCAAAACATATAAAGAACTGAAAGTGGAACCATAGAACTTCAAACCATGATTTGCATACTGGAATTCATTAGTGAACAGTAAGGGAAAGGTTTTAAAGGCCTGAGACAGATGGGTACAAATTAAGCATTTGTTTATCATTTCCATAATCCAGCAGACCAATAGCTGTTTAATGATATAATTTCCATAAATCTCTGTAGCAACAGGATGGTACTTGGGCAAGGCGTATAACTAAGAGCCACGTTAGAAATGTTCTAAAACAGAAACAATCCAAATCCTTGAAATTCATTAGAAAACAAGCCACAAAAATAAAAGTGTGACTTACTTAATGGTATTTCGCCCAGAGCCATATATATTGAATCATCATCTGCAAGAGTCCCCTGAAAAAATAAATAAAAGCAAACAGAAACATTAGTTGTTTATGGCATGGTGCATGCATGTAGCAAATATTTCCATCTAAGCACACAAGAAAAACTACCAAATGAGCACAACTATGAAATAAAGAGCGTCTTATAGACAAACTACCAAATGAGCACAACTATGCAACCATGTATAGCTCAGAAATCCAATTATATGCATTGTAAGCACTACGCTGAACATACTACTTAATTCAAGCGATCAACCAATACCTCTGCATTAGGAAGACCAATATCGTTAGGCATTGGAGTAAGATCCTCCGGTACTGAAGAACAAGTAGGGAAATCATTTCCCAGCAACTCCGAGATCATTAGCCCATAACCATCTTGGCCATCGGGGATATCACTAGAGTTCTGTGGTTGGTTGGAAAAGCCATCTAGAGGTATAAATTCAGCCCCTGTCCTGTTGATCAGAACAACATTAAAAACCACATGCCAAGAAACTAAGAAACATGAAAAGTCACCAAACAATTATCAGCTGTATTGACACTCAGACTGCATCATTTGTTGTGGGAAGCAAGGTTTGACTACAATATTCATCAAAAGAACATTAAATCAATAAATTCATAAAGTTCTTAATAGGAAAAACTTACTTTCTTTCCGCATTATTGAAGGCCTTGTCTTCAGGAATAGAGTCATTTTCTAAATCAATTACTTCTATCCCTTTGACATCCACAGGGCGTCTACTGCTCTCACGAGACATATTGCAGTTACTCATTGACAAGTCAATATCAACCGGCGCTGCTTCTTTTTTCACTCCAGAGACATCCGTGTAGTTTATTACAGAATTACTATCACGACTCTCATGTGCATCGCTAACCTCCATGAGATTAAGGTCGAATGAATTAGGAAAAAGCTGCTTCTCTTGCATATAATCGACACAAATTTCAGCTCCATCTTTTCGGAACTGGGAATCATTTCCCATTGAGCTGTCATGATCAACAGCTACAATCACTTTCTCAGCAGGAGAAGTGTTGTCCTCCAATGGACTTGCTTTCTTTTCGCTCAAATTGGAAATTTGGAAACAATCATCTGACTCTGCGTAGGGACGCCATTCTCTTGGTTTTTTTGCTTCCACCTGCTTATCATGATCTTCTAAAGCCCTCTTCTCACCTCTTTCCTTAACTGCAAAGCTAAAACTCCTAAGCCCTGCTGGCCCTTGAATCAATTCTTGTTCATTCTCACGCTTAAAAGCTCTATCTGGTAATGACTGGGACCTTTCAAACTTATTCTGCTCAATACCAAATCCAGAACCTAATTCTACCAAATTCTCAACAGATTGACTGGACTCAACTTTAGAAGTTTCAGGATCAACATAATGAGAGTTATCTAATACTGGGGTACCTGAGGCAACATCAAGAGAACGGTTTTCGATTAAACCTTGAGATGATCCTCCCGGTTGCAGACCAATGTCAGACAACGTGCTTCCCTCTTGGATAATTGGAAGTGGATCAACCTTCAAACCCCTAGTAGTCAATGCCGAGCGAATTCTAGTAGGCACCTTGGCGAATTTGCATAGTTTCAACAAATCAGTGCCATTCCTACCACCCAAATCCCCCTCTCCATCGGCCTTAACCTGAGCCGGCAACTCCTCCACAACACTCTGTTTCTCAGTTTCATCACCATTGCCACAATCCTTATCCTTCATCTCTACATCATTCACCTTGTTGGGCTCCACATTTACTCCAACAACAACTCCGTCACTCCCATTTGCACCAGAAGAACTCGGCTTCGAGCTCATATCCTCCTTTGTCTCCGAATCCACTGCATCCTCACTCTCCCTTGCATTCCCAACATCTCTCCCCACCTTGTGCTCCTCATGCCTCCCAGAAGCAGAATCATCCTCACACTCAGAAGAAGCCCTACTATGCCTATCCGAAAACGTCCCACTCCTCCCATACCAATCGGGCCGGGTATCCGACCCATACCCGCCGCCCCGGTTCCTCCTCCTCCCCTTATTCCTCGCATTACTACTGAACTCATCCACACCTCCAAACCTTCCTCTTCTGTACCCTCCTCCCTCCGAAACATTTCCTAATCGGGAAAGCGCCGACGTCCTCCCCTCCTCTCTCATGTGATCACCCTCAAACTCTACCTGCTGCTTCTTCTGCCACTTTGCCGACAGCACGCTCGCCGGCAGCAGCCCCTGCGCCACCAGATACTCCGCCGCCATCCGGCCCGCGTCCATAAAGACGTCCCCCTTTCGCGGCGGAGCCGCCGGCGGCGGCGGAGGTGGCGGCGGCTGGAAAGATTTCGACCGGCCGAAGCCGCGATTGAAGCTGTTGTTGTTGTTGTTGTTGCGGTGAGGGGGGTCGGAGTTGTTGTTGTAATAGCCATGGCCGCGGAGTGAGCCCTCCGGCGAGATCCGACCCATTCCGATACGGTCCATACCCATGGAATTAGACCGGTACCCATTTCCGGGATTGCGGTGGCGCGCGTGCATGTTTGTTATTCGGGTCACAAATATCTTTGATTCAAAGATTTTGGGGTCCTTTTGGGGGAAAAAAAAATGAAGGGTTTCAGCTGAAATGGGGTTTGTCACACCTACCCACCATGAAAAGAACTAATCTTTCCTTTTTTTCTTCCAGATTTCCATGTAAAGATTCGAAATTTGCAGGAAACAGCTCAAAGAATTCCGACTTGTTGGGTTCTTGGATTTTGGGGGGGGGGGTTTTGCAAATCCAAACCCAAGCAGTAAGTGTCTTTGTTTTTCAATTGCAGATCAAGCAGCCTCAGAAGCCGAATCTGATAACCCTAGCTCCCTCCTCCCGTTTTTGCAGAGCCTCCTCCGGTTGGAAATGGAGATTAACAGTCAATTTTTCTTTGGTTTCCTGTGATCAGCTTGCTTTGAATATAATAGTTTTTACCAGGTGGTGAGAGTTTATTTTTGATTTGTTTTTTTGTTTGTTGATAATGAAGAGGATGGATGGAAATGTGAATTGTGCGTATGCGTCACATTCCCACTAACCTCATCTTGAGGACTCGAATTTTGTGTTTTTGAGTTACATAGCCCAAAGTTGAAAAAGCCCGCATCTCCTATATTGGGCAAATAAGTTGGGTGTTTCACAAGTGATCGAGGGAATGAAACAAAGTGGGTTGCGACATTGCCAGATTTGTTGTTTGTAAGTTTGGTCTATTCATGTGGTTAGAAGATGAGCCCAATTAGTTCAAAGATTTCAATGTAAACTTTTAATTTTCCAAGTATTGGTTTTGTTCTCCCTAATGTATCCTTCTTTCACGAATGGTATGGGCATTGAAGTTTAACTATACAAGATTTTATAGTTTGGTTTCTTCTTTCTCGCTAGAGATGACTAGATAGGGAGTACTTTTTTCAGTCTGACAGAACTGAGGAAGCTCGGTCTTCTCTTGTTCATGTTACAAATACCTTCAATCCAGCTAATCTTCCCTTAAACAGCCTGGGCTCATATGACACTTCCACAGTTGCCGAAGGCTATAACTGTATAACATACACGAGTACAATTTGCAATTCTAGACATACGACTAGCCTTTGTTCTTATTGGAGTAATTCGGAAATTCAAAATTCGTTTGATAATAAAATGAAGGGAATTGCACAAGTGACGTTTCTAGAGTTGCATACTAATTTTACTGCACTGCAGAGGGGTTTGAACACTGATCACTTTGTTACTTGCCCACATTCCGCACACAGATTCCGTACAGCTTGAGCAAAGGTTTGTAATCGAAAAGATGAAGAGCTATTTTTAACGCCAACTACAGAAGCTCCTCGAAGATTTGAACAAGTAAATAAAGATCCTTGCAAATTCGCTTTGTTAAAGTTTGCACGTACCTTCGGCATCAACATGATCGAAACACGACTGTGTAAGATTTGCATTTGAAAAGCACACTTTTTTCAAACTTGCATGGCTAAAGTCCCCACCTTCGGCATCAACATGATTGAAACACGACTCTGAAAGATTTGCGTTTGAGAAGCACACATTTTTCATACATGCAGAGATAAAGTCTCCACCTTCAGCATCAACATGATTGAAACATGACTGTAAGATTTCCTTTTGAAAAGCACACATTTTTCATATATGCATGACTAAAGTCCACCTTTGATAAGTCCAAACCAGAAAGATCAAGGCCAGAAAGATTTACACCTTTAAACTTCAACCGCCGAGGAGAATCATTCCAGCTCTTCATACAGCTCGTTTCATTATGTATGAACTTGATAATATCAGTGCGTGTTAGATCTGCTGCACCCAACTTCTTTTTCCTCTTATTTTTCAGGAGATCATTAATTTCATCTATCAATCCTTGGAGTTCAAAGTATTCTGCCTCCTTCAGTACGTAGTTGTGAATACTTGGAATCCTTCAGACTAGGAACATCACTATCTCTCAACCAATTAAGGATGTACCCAAAATATTCACCATCCCTATCAATGAAAGTATATCCCTCATGATCTTGAATTAAGGAATGACGTCCACTAAACATTGTAGCAAGCATCGAATTAGGCTCCGGCCGAGTCAGAGTATCATTGTATGTGCAAAACTTCTTTCCTCCAACATTGAGGTAAACCAAAGAGGAGGAATCAGAATCCATCGTTATTGCTTTGAACTTGAAGATTGGAAAGGAAGATCTTAACCTGAAAAGTAATATATGAAGCGTTAAAAACTAATCACAATATAAATATATAATAAGGAAAATCTAGCCACACAACAGGCTAGGACGAAATGAAGAGGGTGAACCTTGATATAAAAATTGATATATAGCAATGGAAAGGATCTCTTTCAATTCATTTCTTCATTGGATGACTTGCATATATAGCATATCGCACTTACATTTACGAAACAAGTTTGCTCAGTATAAAAATAACGTCATATGGGGAAAGTCATTGGTTTATTAACATAATAAATATATACACATATGCGAAAGACTAAGAGTCAAAAACTCGATCGAATTTATTACTTCTCTCTTCTTTCAGATTTCTAGAGCATGCAACAGCCCAAGGATTTGAGAGGGCATGCGCATATTTATAACAACTAAAGGTACAGGTACCAAGATTAAGTAAGACCATCCAGAGCACATAGGTAAATTAAATGGCTTTCTTAAATGTATACAATAAGGATTACATGAGTTAAATAGAAGAGTCAAAAGTCACTTGAAAGTTGAAACTCAATGCATCTTTTTACTTCATTCTTTTGACCGTGTTTTTGATAAACTCATGTAGAGATTATTCAGTGCACCGCCGTGCACTTGAACCAACATAAATGAATGGTTAGATTGCATTAAATACACTTTTTGTTTATTAAAAATAAAGTTGATAATAAATATCAAGGGTTGAGATTATTTTATAAGGGTTGGGTCACTTACACCGTCGGTGCATAGAATAATTTCCAAAACTTCATGAATGTAGAGACAAGTGGCATCCATGAAGTTGAATAACTAGGAAGATGAAGAAGCATTTAGGGACTAAATCGTGCATCCTCCATTATTTGAGTAAGCAGCTGGTTATTATTACAAAATTTTGTCCCCTAAAGAGAATCTGACCCAAAAAAAAAAAAACTTTAAAAGAGAAACAATACTTACTTAATGTGGTTTTTTTTTTTGGGTATTGACCATTTACACAATTTGAGCCTAAAAATTGTCAACTTGCTTCACTAAGAGTTTTTTACTCCTATTTACCTAATTTAATATTTATTGACAGTTTTGCCTTATCAATTAAACTGAAACTCATCTCTCTCTCTCTCTCTCTCTCTCTCTCTCTCTCTCTCTCTCTCTCTCTCTCTCTCTCTCTCTCTCTCTCTCTCTCTCTCTCTCTCTCCACCGTCCCTGAACTTACGCCGGAAATCCGACTCCAGACCAGAACTCGACTCCGCCAGCTCACAGGACTACAACCCAGACCGCCGGAAAACCTATTTCTGCTCCACTCCAGCACTATCTGACAGATGCTCGACGCCGACGCAGACCTCGATCAACCCTGTTATCAATCTCCACCTTCAACCCATGCTCGACGTCGTTCTCGAGTCCTGCACGGCGAGAAATCAGAATTCTCTCTCCGATCTATACTGTTTCTGCACTCTCTCTCTCTCCCCAGCTAGACGGCCAGATGTCGAGTGACAAGACCGTCGGCAGCGGCGACGTCGCCTTCAACACCTTCTTCTTTAAGACCAGCACCGGCAAGCACGTCCCACACGCCATCTTGTCGACCTTGAGCCCACCGTCAAAGCTTCTGAACAAACGATCCCAGCCGGAGTTGGTGAAGTTGTTGAACAAACTATCAAAGCTTCTGTGATTTGTTTGATTGTTCCTGATCAAACAAGACCTCACCGACAACCGGTCCCTGTCGTGCCAATCACAGGTGTCTTCATCCCTAACTCGGGGTGGGGGGGGGGGGGTGGAAGGCTGAAGTTTGCTCCGATCTGGTGCCAAGAGAAAATTCTGGGAGGCCAATTTTTTTTTTTTTTTTTTTACTGTGAGCTCCTAGAATGGGGAAGGAAAAAAAAATGGACATGCAGAATTGAACATATAAATTGATCAATTGTGTCTGTAGTGTATTCATTTTGGTTTTGGGAGTTTATGCAATTCACTGTAGGGCAATAATATGATTATTGGGAGGCAATAAAAAGAGTATTGGGGGGCAATAATATGTTTATTAGGGGGCAATCCACAGGTCCAATGACCGGATTCAGGTCACTAGTTGTCTGATTCCCGTCATCGAAGTCCAGCAAGGTCTCCGATGACGTCTCTCTCTAAGTGACAAAGAATGAGAGGGCAAAATTGTCCTAAAAATAAATAAATAAAATACTTAATAGGGTATTAGGGAAATATATATATATATATATATATAATATAGAAAATTACACACAAGTGTCACTTTGAGACTTTAATTAGTCATAAGGCCACCTAGTATTTTTTGTACAAATAAGGCCACTTCCACCTTCAATTTATTTTTGTCTTGACTATTTTGCCCCTCTACAAACAAAACAAACAGTCTCTCTCTCTCTCTCTCTCTCTCTCTCTCTCTCTCTCTCTCTCTCTCTCTCTCTCTCTCTCTCTCTCTCTCTCTCTCTCAATGAGATTCCAGTAAACGAAGAAGCTCAAATCGGATTTTGCTCTCTCTCTCTCTCTCTCTCTCTCTCTCTCTCTCTCTCTCTCTCTCTCTCTCTCTCTCTCTCTCTCCCCGACGAGCTCATTTGCTTCTCATCGCCGAATAACCTCTCTAACGTCGGAAGCTCTCCCTCGGCGACAACTGACTATTTCTCAGTGAAGCTCAGCGTTGGCCGGATGATGTCGACGGATAGAGAAGCCTTGTTGCAGATCGGAGCGAAATGAGACGGCATCGTTTCACCATCTCCTCATCTTTCTTCCGCGTTTTCTTCTATCTCAATGCCGATTCAAAGTAGATCTGATCGAAGCGAAACAAGACAGGATCGTTTCACCATCTCCTCATCTTTCTTCCGCATTTTCTCCGATCTCGACGCCGATTCAAAGCAGATCTGACAGGACCTTTACCGTTGTTCGATCAATACATGTAGCCGGCCAAAATTCACCCCTGCAGGTCAGAATTCGAAAATCTCTATCTATTATACATTGCGTTGTCGATTGTTTATGTGTTTTTCAATCTACATGCATCTGTCATTTTGGATTTTGCTTAATTGTATCCAATTCTAGATTTATGAGCTCAGATTGATGCTTGTACAGCTTGAAATTTAGTAGCGCACTTAGGCTTCATTTGAATTTGAATTATTTGGAGCTGTTGATCAGGCATGTACTGTAGCTTAGCTTAAGCATTTTTGGTTATTAGGGTTTTGGATTATTACACATTATTGTATTTTTCACATGATTGTGAATTTCATGAGTTCAAAAGTTTTTTCTTGATTGAAATTGGGTCGGACAAGAGAGGGTTATGTGTTTGAATTGCAACTAAATGTTGACATTCTGTTAAAGGCTCTTAATTTTCTGCTACATAGATGTAGATATGTTTGCTATAAAATCTCGAGGCAAAGCTGTTGTTTGCTATGATATGGTAATGCTTTGGTGGATAATGCTTGTAGGATTTGTGCATGGACTTGTTCGGCGGCGGTGGAAGTTAGTATTGTTGGCTGGTACAATAAGTCTTGATGGTTTGCTCAGTTGGAAGTGGGAGGATGGCGGTGATGGCAAGGGATCTTGCAAGTGGGAGTGTGTCACATAGCCTTACAGGTACAATGAGAAAATTTGAGGCATCTTGGAGGCATGTAGTGTTGTGCTTTATGTCGAGTGAGATGAGTCCAGTGTGCTTGGTAAGAATTGCTCGCTCTCTGTTTTGAGTGGCTTGCTTTTCAACACTGTGGTAGTAGCTTTCTATGACTATGTCAGTATCTTTTCAAGCTGATGTTAGTAGCTTTTCAGTTTACATTTTGATTGATTACAAATCAGTAACTTTCTATAACTGTTATAATGGCTTTGCAACATAGTGATAGTGACTTTTTATGTCTATATTAGTATCTTTCAAAACTGATGTCAATAGCTTTTCTGTTTGCATTTTAATTGATTTCAAGTTGTCTTTTGTCAACAGCTTATCAAATTGGAAAATCAGGATTTAGTATTAAATTCAATTTTCTTTTAGTTGTGATTTCGTATCTGTAGCAATTCTTGTTTGAGATTTGTGTTACATTATCAACATGGACAATCAATTGGTTTTGTTGCAATTAGTATCTATGTCAGTAGTTTTTTATTACCGGTCTAGTAGCTTTCTACATATGTCATAATAGCTTTCTATATCTATGTTAGCGTATTTTAGATTGCTTGTTTTTGATTATATAGTTGATAAAGATTGCTTGTTTTGTTGTATTTTTATTTTTACAGAATTCTTCCCATTTGCATTTGCAGTAGCAGATTCCAAAAATCATGTGAATTTGGGTAGTGAAGTCTCCATTGACCAAGATATCATGTGGCATTGTGGCCAACCAAAAAATGTTGAAATGAAGTCCGAAGCTAAAGGTGGCAAAATAATGCCTATAGTGTGGTAGAGTGTGATAAAAAGAAACATCAACGGTGGTCATCTTAAAAATGACAGTAGCATTACAACATTGACAGTAGCTTTATTCAACTATTGTATTAGATTTTCACAACTATGGTAGTGGCTTTTTACAACTATGGATGTAGCTTTTTATAGTTATATGACTTATATCATTGTTGATCCCTGCATACTTTTCGTATCATTGAATATGTTTTCTTATCTCAAATTCTCAATTGCAATGGCATTTTTGTTCTGTGTTGTAATAGTTTTTGTTCTGCATAGTTATTTCTTTTGGCATTGATAAGAGTAGCTTTTGGTCATGCTGAGAGTAGTTTTCTAGTGTTGGTGACAGTAACGTTTGTTACTGATGAGAGTAGTTTTTTGTGTTGGTGACAATAGCTTTAGTTGGTGGGGATAGTAGCTTTTGGTTTTGGGGAGCTAAACTTTTTTCTGTGATAGTAGCTTTTATTGCTGGTGACAGTAGTTTTGTAACCTCGCCGGAGGTTGCCGGAAATCCCACCAGAGTAGCTTTTGTTGCTAGCGACAGTATCTTTTGTTGCTGGTGGCAGTAGCTTTTGTGACCTCGCCGGAGGTTGCCAGAAATCACACCAGAGTAGCTTTTGTTGCTAGTGACAGTACCTTTTGGTGTTAGTGACAGTAGCTTTTGTGACATCGCAGGAGGTTGTCGGAAATCTCATCAGAGTAGCTTTTATTGCTAGCAACAGTAACTTTTTGTGTTAGTGACAGTAGCTTTTGTGGTCGCCAGAGTTAGCCGGAGGTATGCCAGGGTTGGCCGGAGGTCGACCAGAGACCCATCAGAGTTGGCTGGAATTTCGCCGGAGAGGAGAGAGAGGATGATTGTTGACTTTTTACTCTAGTGGCATTTATGTAAATATGTTAGTTTTTATATCCAAAATTTAACACCCTTTTTAATCTAGTGGTCTTATGAGAGGAAAAAATAATTGGTGGCCTTATGGCTAAAACAACATTCAAATATACACTTAGAGTGTTTGGGTAAATGGTGTTAATTAACCCCAAAATTGGGTAAATGATCATTTTCCTCTTTTTTGTTGTTGATCTAATAGAATTATTTTGCTGTATCCAGCCTAATACCAATCCAACCCATTTCATGAATAAAATGTGACCAATTAACCAACCAACAAAATTACTTATTACAAATAACATCTTGTTGTTGCATCGAAACATATAAATGTTGACTAATCTGACTAACATTGAACTTGGTAAAATGAAATGGTTGAATAATTGAAAAATGAGATTATTCAAGAATAAACATTGAATGCTAAGAGACTGGGAAGCATCCTCAATGTCCGAATGCAGCTCCCCGGCTAAACCATCACCTGGCGTCAGAGCTTGATTCTTCAATTTATTTTTTTCTATTTGAAGCATGGCAGATTAGGTAGTTCAAAACTTCAAATACAAAAAATTGCAGACGAGTTAACAAATAGGCATGTTTATATAAAATTTCGTTGGTTTTTCTAGTTTCTCTTGTAGTGTTGCTGCAGAATACACTAGTAAGCATTCCAGTATTCTGTAACAAATGAATTACGGAATTTTGGAGAGCTTCAGAGCCACAGATTATGTGAGCTTGGATTGCAGCCTCAGGACCAAAAGAATGAGCAAAGCCGCTAGTTGGAGGATGGAATAGAGCTGTTGCCATTGGCCCCATTGTTAAAGAGAGTCAGATTAAGCATGCACCTTCTTTTCTTTGTTAATATCCATCCCACTGCAATTTGAGCAAAATAACTACTCACAGATACACGATGAGAAGCACGCATATTCAGTTTTGCTTCAAGAGGAAAATATATTAATATACCGAAACCAAGAAAAAGCTTAGGCACAGAGCGAATCCATGAGCAGTAACCGTGGCCCCATAACCCTATTCACTTTTACCAGTACTGATTGCACTCAGAAACACTTCAATACAATACTAAATAAGGTTCCTCTTAGTGGATCTGGAAGGATAGAAATGAGGAGATACATCATACATGGGAAGACTGCATTAGAACAGACCAAAACAGGACGATCAACTGCTAGAAAGAAAAATTGGAAATATACGTTAAAGATTAAGATCAAAGACAACAAAAGTTGCCTGCATACATTTGGATATAAAAGATCTATATCATGCTTTTGATCAAAAGAAAAACTAGATGCTGCCAATCAAACTGTCCAATAAATACGATAAAAAATGAATGACACATGAAAATGAAGAGTAGCACACTTCCATTCAGTCCAAACAAGTCGTACGTTATTGTTCTCTAGGTGTGACAATGTTATAGCCTGTAATGGTTCCTATGTGATAGCTGGTAGTCCTGGATCATTAGAAATGAGGAGGATCATGAAAAACCGTGGGCTGCGTGGCTCCATCCAGATTTGCACGATCCAAACAAGCTCCTTGGAGATCCACTCCAGGTAACTAAGCATTTACAAGGTTTGCACCTTTCAAATTAGTATTACTCAACTTGATACCCTCCATATTGGCTTGTTTCAGTATGGCCCCCTCTAAGTCAGTATTTGTAACATCAGCATCTTGAAGAATTGCATTACTCAAGTCTGCCTCAACAAAGCTGCAATTGATTAAACATGCACTTCTTAAAGAAGCTCCCTGGATATTTGACTTGACAAATTCACATTTCTCCAAAGTTGCATTGTCAAAGATGACACGCGTCGGCGGCAGAGGACAAGCGACCTCAATATATTGCACATTTGATAAACGTGCATTGGAAAAGTTTGTCATATTTAGGTCCAACTTCGAAAGATCAATACCTGCAGAAAGATTGGCACGACTGAAATTTGTGCGTTCAAGATTCGCACGACTGAAATTTGTGTCTTTATGATTTGCACCAAGATTTGCACCAACAAAAGAGACTCCACCAATTTTTGCTTCAGTAAATACACTTCCTCGCAAATCTGAATCACAAAATGTGGCACCCTCAAGATTCGCGCGACTAAAATTTGTGTGTTCAAGATTTGCACCAACAAAAGAGACTCCACCAATTTTTGCTTCAGTAAATACACTTTCTCGCAAATCTGAATCACAAAATGTGGCACCGTCAATATCTGCCTTCCAAAATTTAGCCTGATAAAGGTTTGCACATGAGAAGGATACATTTCGCAGACATGCATAGCTGAAGTCTATCTCTGACAAGTCCAGTTTTGATAGATCCAGGCGAGAAAGATTAACACCTCGAAACCTTTTCTCTGGCGATTGTATACATTTTATGACCTCCATACGAGTAAAGTCACTGATCTGTATTCCATCTATTAGACCACTTAGCTGGAAGTATTCTGCCTCTTTTAGAAGTTGTTTGTATGCATGAGCTTCTAAAGAAGGAACGTCGCCATCTCTTAACCAATTAAGAATATCCCCAAAATAATCACCATCTCTGTCAATCAAAACATATCCATCTTCATGCTTCAAAGTGTGACGACCACTAAACATTGCAGCAAGCATTGAATCAGGCTCGCGGAGAGTCAGTGTACCAATAGTAGTGCAGAAAAGTTTTCCTCCGACATTGAGGCGAACCCAGGACGACGAATCAGTCATATCTTTTGCCATTTATTCCACAGTTTAATAGATCGATAAACTGAAAAGTAAGCCGGCAATGAAAGATTATCATGAGAGTACGTTTACCAAAACCTAAAATGAAAAAGGGAACATAAAAACTTTCACATATCGCTAAAGAATAACTAAAGAGATGCATGAATTCATTGTATAACAGTTGAGAAACTAGCTACCTGAATCTTGAGTTGAATATCGATCTGAATGATTGCACAGATGTATTGAGACAAATATACATTCATATATCTATGAATCAATCGTAGCTCCTTCGTTATTGCAATAGAAAAAAATGCATAGATGAAAAAGATTGTAGAGAACTTAGTTAAAGTAATGTGCTACAAAAACGCACATGTACTGAGTAGTTCAATCCAGCGCCTGCAGGCTAATGCCAGTACTCCTTCGGCCAATACCAAGATTAGCGCACCGAAATCCGGTTTACCGAGTAAACGATCGGTTTCGGTAGGTATATAGGAACTCCGATCGTCGGAATTTAGAGGCTTGCGAGAAGAAATTCGGCGGTAGTCTGCTGATGAGAACTACAGAATGAGAATTGGGGAGGAAGAATCAAGAAAAAAAGATGGGGAGAGGAAGAGATGAAACAGAACTGCAGAAGAAGAAGAAAAAGAAAAAGAAGAAGAGTCGAAGAGACCAGAGAGAGAAAAAAGTAAAATAGGGGTGGTGGTCCTCGTCGGCCTTGTATGTTTATTAATCCACCACTGACTTTTTTTTTTTTCCACTTAGAGCATCTCCAACAGTGATAGCTATCTTGATAGCTAAAAGTAGCTAAAATTGGAATATAGCTAGTTGAATATTGAGTTATGCTCCAGCAAATACCTAAATCTCAAGTCAAATTTAACTTTTAGTTAAATTTTCTCTCCTCTCTAGCTAAATATAGCTAGGTCTTTTAGCTAAAGCTAAATTTAGCTTTTGTTTAGCTAGTCTGCTGGAGATCAAACTTAGTCTAAAACTAGTTAAATTTCAAATTTTTTTTTGAAATAAGTAGGTGATCTCTAATATCTAATTAAGTATTTTTTATTTTATTTTTTGTGTTTAAGTAAATCTAAAATATGTGTTTGACCCAAACTTTAGGTTACTTGCTCTAGTTGTAATAGGATTTGTATTAAAGATAATTTCGGAGAATCTTAGTAGATATCCAATCAATGTACGATTATGTTTCCATGTACAACTCTGTTTATGCTTGTAATCCTCTATATAAAAAGGTCTCTATTATCAATGAAAGCACAATAAATTCTCTCTCAAATATCGATTCCCTAAAACACGTTATCAACACGAAGCCCTAACCATGAAACCCTAATTTTGTAGCCCTCAAATCCGAGCATCCACCGCAGCACACATTGAAGCCCCCAATCCCAGAAGTCCAGAACTAACAGGAAAGTCACTAGAACCGACCGAAAAAGCACCGAACGAAGAAAAATGATCCTTGCCTGGTTCGCACCCTTCCAGACCGCTTTCTATCGTCATATTTGACCACCATTGGTGCCCCGACTCTAGGATCCAGGAACTGGAAAAATAATGCCCAAAACCGGTCGGAAAGTCATCGGACCGGCCTACGGAAGTACTACATACTCTTGAACCGGTCACCCCCCAAAGAACCTGCACCTCCCCAGCCCAATTCTGTCTGGCCCAAAAAAAAAAAGGAGTGGGCCCAGAAGAAGAAAATAAAGAGAAAAAAAACGAAAGGGAAGCGGGCCCAGAAGAAAAGAAAGAAAGAAAGAAAGAAAAAAAAAAAAAAAGACAGCCCACGTGCCAACAATAGACGAAGAAAAAGAAAAGAAAGAAGGTAGCCCTGGCCCACGTGCTAGCAAAAGAGGAGAAGAAAAAAAACAAGCGCGCGACCCACACTTTGGTGAAAGGCAGAAGAAGGAAAAAAAAAAAAAAAGGAAACGGCCCAATATTTCAAAGAAGAAAGCGACCCAATTTTTTTTCAAGCCTTACCCGAGGTATGTTTTATAAGTTTCCGTTTTTTTTAGAGTTTTCCTTCAATTTTTCTTTTTTTTGTTTTTCTCGGGGACTTGCAACCTCCCTTCTTCTACCCCTCTTTCTTCTTTATAGGGGAGACCAAAAGCCGAACTGTGGGAGTTCGTGCTCACTCCAAACTAGTTTGTTGAGAGTTATGATTGACCATAAACACATCATTGTTTCTATCTAATCCAATACCTCTTGGAATCAGATTTCTTGGAAGCGACTACGCTCATAAATTTTATATGTTTCACTCCAAAACTAACCCTAATTTCTTGTTGTTTTTCAGGATGAGTAACTTGAACAAACTGAACTTCGCTCCATTGGGAATAACTGGCTCTGGATATCACAAGTGGGTTTGTGATGTCCGCCAGCATCTTAGGGCCGATGGAATCCTGAATACGATTCTGGAGTCAAACTAGAACGAGCTAACTGTTGAGCAAGCTTAAGCTTTGAAAACAAATAGAGCAGCCTTAGAGGCAAATTAGGCTAAAGCCATCATCCTAATTAATGACTCGTCATATGGATGATTCGCTCCATTACGAGTATATGAATGAAGAAGACCCCAAAAGGCTGTGGGTCTCACTTGAAGAAAAATTTGGGAACATCCGTGACTCCCTGCTTCCTGAACTAGAAATGAGATGGCATAGCCTATGCTTTGTGATTTCAACTCAGTTATTGACTACAACTCAGAAGCACTTCACATTAAATCCTTAATGAAATTCTATAGAAAAGATATCACAAATGCAATTGAGAGGACTCTCTCTACCTTCCCCATCTCTGCATTGATCGTTGTTAAGAACTATTGAATCGATGTTACTGCAGAACAGATTATAAGGTTTCATGAGCTCATTGGAGCTATGAATGTCTCTAAGAAGCATGACAACATCCTTGTGAAGAACTATAATTCGAGACACGTAAGAACAGACCACATTCTGGAGTCCAATTATAGTCGCACCCCTAAGGGAGGGTGCCAAGAGCGAAACCCTAAATCTAGGGACAATTCTGGATGTTATGGTCCGTAATCTTGCTCTAATGAGGAATGTAACTGCCAAAATAGGCGAACATGGAACAGAATAGGTCAACGTGGAAAGAGAGAGAGAGGCAACGCCTTTGGCCATGTTGATGGCGCCACCAACACTAAGAGCCATTCAAATGACACTTTCAAAGCGCCTCAATCAATAAAGTCTGAGGATAGAGATGAATGTTTCCGATGTGGAGTATCCGGTCATTGGGCACACATTTGTAGAGTTCGTGAAGAAATTGTCACCGCCTACAAAGCATATCATGAAGCAATAGAAGCTTACTATATGGAACAAGAAGATCAAGAAGATGATCTAAAGTAAAGGGTTGAAGACTTCAAATCTGGTTGGGATCAATAGATCACCAATTTTGTTTAAGTCTTTATTTTTCCAAGAGATGTAATAGGCAATTGCCATATATTTTGTAGTAAATGCCATTGGTTTAGTTTTTCTTCACATAAGATCATCCAAAATGAGTGTGGTGTCTAGGAAGATTTTGAGATAAGTGGTAATTAAGCGAGCTTTGCTCCACCGACATCTCTCTACTCATCTAGTCATATTTATTTTGGAGTTACTGAAAGAAGTTAAACGACTACCATTGTTTTACATTAACTAGCACTTGTATTAGATTCTCTTAATGGTTAAGAAACAATGGTGTACTCCGTTGACTTATGAATAAAATTTCGAGTTCTTTTCATTATGACTCCATTTTGATTCTGAGTATATTACTTTGTGACTACGATGGCTAGGCCATCAGTATTAGTTCAAGTACATGGAATTAATAGCCCAAGTTCCCCTTGCCAAATGGCACCTTGATTGCTGTCACAGAAACTCTCTACGCTCCTAGGGCAAATCGCACCCTATGAATAGCCAACGGATTCTATGCAGAAACGCATATAGAAAATCAAAATGAGTTCATTTGTAATACCTCTAATGATTGCGAACAAATGTCATCTTAGAGAAGTTTATGTGTCTCTCTAGTGGACTATATGTCACTATGCGAGCTATTTTCGAGCAAAATGAAGCAAGAATCAAAAGTTGATTCCTGGAATAAATGTGACCGTCGCGGTCCAACACTAGCCTAAGACTGGCATAGTCCATATCCATGACACCATGGGTGGTGTCCATTATGGTGATGGCGCCTCTGGTGATGCTGCAATCACCAACTTTGCTTTAAATAGTGTTTCAGAGGCTCAAACCTAACCAAAACCCTCATTGGTTGCTTATAAAGCCTCTCGCTCGTTTTACAAAGCTATTGAGACCATCCTATGCAATGGATATGAAAATACTCATTCTGTTCTTAAATAGAATCCATGGGAATTATGTGGATTGATTCAACCAACTTGCAGACGTTTAAATATTTCATGATATTTATTAACATGCAAACACGTTGGTCACGTGGTGTGTCATTGTCCACCTGTAAATGCTACTTATACTACACTCCTAGCATATATCATATGACAACGGGCTCACTCCCCGAATTATCATATTCAGTCAATTGGACCTGACAATACGAGAGAGTTTACATCGAAAACTTTCGATGGTTATTGCAATGACTGATGTTGGACATCATATTTCCATGTACACACCCAAATGGTCTCGCAGAAACAACTACAATAGTAGTCCGGACATTGGTAATGCGCACCAATCTCCTTATATTCGCTTGGGGTGATGCAATATCGTATGTAGCTATGCTAATTCGTCTACGACCCAACGCCACTCAATCTATCTCTGCGTTACAGCTAGTGACTGGGTACTAGTATCGTACTTACACATATTTGATTGTGTCATTTATGTGCCAATTGCGCCACCACAGCGCACTATAATGGGTCCTTACAGACGAATGGGCAACTAAGTTGGGTTTGAGACTCCAACAATCGTCCGCCACTTAATACCCTTGCTAGGCTAATTCCTTACCGTTAGATTTACGGATTGTCACTTTGATGAGACAGTCTTCTCATCGTTAGGAGGAGATAAGAACATGGATATTCAGTAGAAACAACAGGAATTACCGTGGTCTGTCCCCACTATGTCTCATCTCGATCCCTGCTAAAGTGACGAGATCATACATATTTGCTACAAACATTCCTGCAAGGATGGACGTCCCTACGAGAGGATGCAGCACCACCCTACACGAAGGTAGGCATGGCACCAACGCCATAGAGAGTGGCACTCTGGCATTCCAGGCCATGGCCCCAGCTAGGATGCATGGAAGCCCATGGGTTCGAAGGATACTTTGGCACAACTCAATCATTTGATCATCGACACTCAAAATCCGTCTCATGAGAATCTTCCTGATTATGGTCATCGTTGGGGAACGCCTCAACGTCATAACCTATAAATGAATGTATATTGAGCTCTATGAAAATTATACTAGTGTACATGAGTCGTAGGATAGAAACTCCATCATGATTGATGATGTATTCACTCATTTCATTGCACATGAGTTCGTTGAGTCCGATGAAATCAAACCACGCTTCGTTGATGAATGAATGCCAACGTAAAAAGATTTGGCCTAAATGGAAAGATGTTATCCAGGTTAAGTTGAATTCTCTAACGAAAAGGAAGGTTTTCGAGCCAATGATGCTGACACCTCCTAACATAAAACCTATTGAGTAATGGGTCTTCGTTAGAAAGCGTGATGAGAAAAAGAGATGGCAATCTCGCATTATGGCACAAGGTTTCTAACAAAATGTCGTTGGAATCAACTACCATGAGACATATTCTCTCATAATGGATGTCATCGCACTCCACTACCTTGTCATTTTGGTAGTTTCCAATTAACTGAACATGCAGCTTACAAATGTGGTCACTACGTATCTCTATGGGGATCTAGATATGGAATATACCTGAAGGTTCATGACGGATTTCATTTACCCAAGTCAAGTGGCTCTAGACCATAGAGAGCGTTTGCAATGAGGTTGAAACACTCAGTAAAGTGACTACTTGATTGGAAAGGGATATGGCCGCGTGTTTCTAAGACAACTTTCGGATTCTATCGTGGTTCATGTTGGACATAATCTTTATTGGAAGCCCTTAAAGAGTTAAAGGAAACCGTTGAACACTTGAAATCCTAGTTTGAGATGAAGGATTTTGGGAGACCACCGATTATGTCTCGGTTTGGAACTTGAGCATCGTATTGATAGATGCTTAGGTACTTTGACAAGGTCAAGCCTTTAAGCACTCCCGTGATCGTCCGTAGTCTTGTTCCTGAAAATGATCCTCTTTGTCTGAAGGATGATGACGAAGATGTTCCCTACTTAAGTACAATATGCGCATTATTATACTTATCCTAATGCACAAAACTGGACATCTCATTTGTTGTGAACTTGTTAGCTAGGTATAATTATGCGCCAACACAACGCTATTGGATAGGTGTAAAAGATATCTTTCAATATTTGAGATGTACGTTTGATATGGGCTTGTTATATCCATATAGAGAGATGATGGATTCAGACCCATCACACACCAGGAACGCTGCCAACACTAGCTTGCATCCTTTATTCCCATCCCAAAACAATCTTGGTGTTTTGGAAAGTTTTGCTGATGGTGGGTATCTCTCTGACCCACACAAAGGTCATTCCCAAACTGATTATGTGTTCACTATGGGCAAGACCTCGATATCTTAGAGGTCTACAGAATAGACCATTGTCGCTATATCCTCGAACCATGCAGAGATTATTGCTCTTCACGAGGTGGTTCGTGAATGTTTATGGATTGGATCCATAATTACGCATGTTTGAAGCAATTGTGGTTTGAAGTCTACCATAGATGAGCCTACGAGCATTTATGAGGATAATGCTACTTGTTTTGAACAAATGAAGCAAGGCTACATCAAAAGCGACAACACCAAGCGTAATCAACAACAGCAGACTCTCCTCAAGATCAAAGTGAACTAGGTTCAATCTGAGGACAGTGTAGTAAACTTGCTCACTAAGTCATTGTCTAAATTCCACTTTTGAGAAATATATTGGTAGTATCATTTGCGGAGGTTATCCGAACTCCCATGATCGTAATCATCAAGGGGAGACGCATACCTTATGGGGAGATGTCTACATGTTGATCTCGAAATGTGAAGGGTGTGTTGTGCTATTTTTCCCATTCGACTGAGGTTATTTTTGTCCCACTGGGTTTTTGTTACTCGGCAAGGTTTTTAATGAGGCAACGAGAGAAGCACCACGTTTGGGCGACACAAGGGAGAGTGTTCAAGTAAATCCAGAATATGTGTTTAGCACAAACTCTAGGTTACTTGCTCTAGTTGTAATAGAGTTTGTATTAGAGATAATCTCAGAGAATCTTATTAGATATCCAATCAATCGATTATGTTTCCATGTACAACTCTATCTCTATGCTTGTAATCCTCTATATAAAGAGACTCTTATTATCAATGAAAGCACAAAAAATTCTCTCTCAAATATCGATTTCCTAAAACATTTTGCTTATTTTTTAAACCATTTTTCTCTCACCCCTTTGTTACATAGAGAGAAAGAGAGAGAAGTCATAGGAGACTTCGCCGGAATCCGGTCACCAGCCGTTGGACTCAAATCACTGGCTACGGGAATCCGGTCACTGACCGCCAGTCAACGATCTCTCTAAAAACCTAGCTGGTGGTCTTAAAAAAGGTCATTGGAAATCTCATAGGTCGCAGGAGACGTTTATTAGCCCAATAAACCTTTATTCACCCTAATAGACATTTATTGGGGGCAATAAAAGTTTATGAAATCTCGCTGGACGTCCCCAAAGAAGTCCACGGAGATCTTATAGGTCGCCGAAGAGGTTCATTGCCCCCAATAAACCTTTAGGTCACCGAAGTAGGAACTAATCTCCATAAAATCAGACAAATAAAACTTTAATTAAGGAAAAGAAGAGGAGATTACATCAACTCAAAACATTTATTTGGAGGGGGGCAATAGGGGTTTATTGGGGGGGGTAATCAAACCAATAAAATTTAGAAATTTAGGAGGATTAATCTCCAAGGGAAATAAAAAAAAAAAAGGGAAAATGGCCGGTATAGTACCCGACCTTTTCGCCATTCTAAATTTTTGTACCTCAATTTCCAAAAATATCAGAAAGGTACCTGAGGTTCTGACCCCGATAGAAGATTAGTACCTGGAGCCGTTAGCTCCGTTACGAAAGCTGACAGTTGGCATATTTTGATTATTAAATGACAAATTTACCCTTCTTTTTTTTACCCTGCATATAATTAAAATAAAATAAAAAGCAAAATAAATTTTTTCGTTTTGTTTTGATATTGATCATCATCTCTCTCTCCACTTTTTACCCTTCCTAGTTCCTTGTACATTCTGTTGTTGAGGTTTCTCTGATGAATCACTTGGAAGAAGGATTGCTCCTTCCAATCTTTACACGCACGAGACGTGGGCTGCTCAGGGAAGCTATAAACCTCTACACTTCACTCAAAGCTCGGAACATTGCTCCTGACAATCTTCTGCTTCTCTTTGTTGCCAAGGCCTGTGCGGTTTTGGGTAATCTCAGAAAAGCAACAGAGCTTCACATGAGGCAATTTGGTTCAGGTTTCATTTGGATATTGCCAAGGCAGGGTTTGTTGGCGTTTAGAGAGATGGGTTTGATTGGAATGAGACCCAATGTGGTGACTATGTCGACGATCCTACATGCTTGCTCTGAGTTGAGGGATTTGAATTTGGGATCAATTCAATCCGATGATGATGATGATGTTCATGATGAAATTTAGTGAGTACCTGGGAACTACATAGGTTCAAGTACTTACTAATTGGTAGTTTTGCAGTTTGGACTCCCCGCACCTCTGTTTTTGAGTGATCGATCTGTTTTAGTTTGTTTGCAATTATAGTCTTTTAAAGATTATGCTTTATGGGTTTTGATTGTTTCAATATATAATTGCTGTGATTTGCTGGGCCATTGTGTTCTTGATTCAGAATATGCATATGGGAGAGATAACTGATACAGATAGAAGATTATGCTTTGGATTTTGATTTTTGTGTGAAATAAACAGATGGGAGAGAGAGCTGATACAGATTCATCAAATCCTTCTTTGGAAGTGTCGGTTTCATTTGGTAGGTTTGAGAATGATTCATTATCTTGGGAGAAATGGTCGGCATTTTTGCCAAATAAGTACTTGAAAGAATTTGAGAAGTGTGCTACTCCTAGTTCAGTAGCTCAGAAAAGGGCTTATTTTAAAGCTCATTACAAAAGGTTAGCTGCTCGAAAAGCCGACGAGCTTCTGGAACAAGAGAAGCAAATGCAAGATGATCAAAATAATGGAGATCAGATATGTAATGGTACAAATTATGGAATTGATTTAGCTACCAGTCAAACTAGTGTGCAAGGAAATAGTGAAAAGCCCAATTTAGAAAATGGGATGAGCAGTACTCTATGTGGAAGATCTCAAGGAGGATGGTGAAGATGTTTTCACCAAGGGATGAGTGTGAGAGAGAGAGAGAGAGAGAGAGAGAGAGAGAGAGTTCTAGGTTCACTTTGAATGGGGACGATAGAGAGAAAGAAAATAATGGATTAAGACATGAAAAGATGAAAATATCCTTCAGCTGTTAGCTTCCGTAACGGAGCTAACGGCTCTAGGTACCAATTTTCGGTTGAGGTCAGAACCTTAGGTACCTTTATGATATTTTTGGAAATTGAGGTACGAAAATTTAGAATGGCGAAAAGGTTAGGTACTGTACAAATCATTTTCCCTAAAAAAAATATTCCGCCGTATTGAAAAAAAGCATTGAAAAAAATAAACAACTATCTACATGTTCAACTTGAATCTAGGATAGATGTCAGAAATTATATTATACTATAGCTCTATAATGAGCAATGTCATCTTGTACAGAGGCTAATAAGAAGATAAAAACTAGACTAGGTCAAACTTTACTATGACTAAACAAAACCAAGAAAGAAATGGTCGTAGGGCTCTAGAAATAAGCAACAAGGTAGCCATTTAAAAACACTTTTACAGATAATATGATAATGTTATTTATCAAGAATGATTTAGAGAGAAGGATATGAACCTTTCCTTAGTAAACTAGCAGTAGCATTATGGTACGGGGCTTCAAATGAAAACTTGCCTACAAACTCATTTCGCTGCCGCACCTCGGTGAATCATAAAGACTCGTTCAACAATATGCGAGGAAAAGGCGAAATCTGAATCCAGCGAAATCGTTGACACATATATCTCACTCTGGGGTATGCCTATGTTCAATTGATGGAAAAAAGTATCCAGAGGCTTGAATTGAGAGCTTTAACAACTATACCGCTGGTGCCACCTCTGGGATCGGTGATTTCAAGAGGTACGCCGACTCTACCTATGTCCCCAACCTCCGATACACCTCTAACTCTGAAAATTCCAACGGTCGGGGGCCTTGAACTAGTTCACTAGCTACGAAACCAGCTCCAATGTAGACAAGTCGGACTTCACCGACTACAAACCAGCTCTAATGTCACCGGGCCCAGTCCTTGATTCGGGAGAGAGAGTGAGACATAAGAAGTATAGTGGTTCACCTCATGCCTTAGCAGGAGGCTACGTCCACTTGAAATGTTTAACTATGTGTTTGGGCCTTGTGGCCCTAGAGGATTACAAGAGATGTAATGGGATGGTCTCTAAGTGGGAGGAGGGATCCATTTTATAAAGAAGGGAGCCACTCTCCTTTACATATGTTTCAATATGGGATGCTAAGGTCCTACTCTATCTAGTGCATAAAAACTTATCATGAAGCATATTGACGACGCATGGAGGGTGACTACCCGGTGAGGTCTCGGCTATTTTCGACTACCACGGGCTAGATTGGATATAGGGCTGCGGGATGCATGTCGCGGTTGAGCCCCACCATGGCTTGTGGACCCCCTAAGAGAGTGTTACTTACACTTGGTGACATAATTATATACTAGTGGAGGTATCCACATACTTTAAATTGGGTAATTGGAAATGAAAATCTATTGCTGGGGTAAGTGGAATAATTTTGACTCATTTCGGTGCTTTGGGTCAAGGACCCTTAGTTCTTTGATGTTAAAGAACTAATAAATATAAAGTTTGTACATTAGCTACTGAGAAGAGCTCATCTTCTGGTGGTTGAGAGCACAGCCTCTTTGTAAACCCCTAACCTCTTATCAAATTTTATCAATTTTTGGAATGACTCGATAAGGAAGTAATAAATACAAAGTTTATACATTATATATATTGAGAACCACTCGTGCTCTGGTGGTTGAGAAATTGAACTTTTTTTAATAAATTTTATCCATTTACGGGATTATTCGATGAAGAAGTATAAATACAAAATTTATACATTATATTTTGAGAACCACTCGTGCTCTAGTGGTTGAGAACAAAATTTCTTTATAAGAGCACCTTAACCTCTTACTACATTTTGGGAATTATTCGGTATGTATAGGCATATACGGTCGGTACGGCATACCAATGATATGCAAATATTCATACCGTACCCTAGCCAAACCTGAGTCTTTGTACGGCTCTGAGCGGAAATGTCAATAAGCCAATAATTCGGCCCAATGTAGTATGGGCCAGTTCGAAAATCAACTGGTTCGGCTCATTCTGCTCAAAATGCCAGCCCTACTTCTTTAGCCAATACCAAGATTAGGGTCTGGCTTTTCACAGCCTCTTGTTTTTATCATATATTGTAGAATGAGAAAATTTGAGAGTGAATAACGTGTACTTCTTCATTGATAATAGGGCCCCTTTACATAGGAAAATCTAATACTACAAGAAATCCTTGTCTGTCCTAGTTACGCGGCGAGTTCCTTGCTTTGTCAAATGGTCGCAACCTCCTAGTGGCAAGATGAAACTAAGTGTCACTGGATTTATTTTCCGGTGGCAACATAGTGAGAAAGCTGATCAAATTAGTACATTATGGCTTCGAGTAAGTATTTACTTTCTGGTATGTCGCCGCATTTGTAAAGAGAATAGAGTAGTTGAATGTGTGCTCTTTGTTAATTGGTGCATGTTAGAATACATACTTTTTGTAGAGACTCACGGTATTATTTTAGGATGTTCTCTTTATGCTTATTGTAATTTGGGGTTCAGATATCATGTTTTGGGAATTATTCGGTATGTATAGGCATATATGGTCGGTACGACATACCAATGATATGCAAATATTCATACCGTACCCTAGCCAAACCTGAGTCTTTGTACGGCTCTGAGCGGAAATGTCAATAAGCTGATAATTCGGCCCAATGTAGTATGGGCCAGTTCGAAAATCGACTGGTTCGGCTCATTCTGCTCAAAATGCCAGCCCTACTTCTTTAGCCAATACCAAGATTAGGGTCTGGCTTTTCACAGCCTCTTGTTTTTATCATATATTGTAGAATGAGAAAATTTGAGAGTGAATAACGTGTACTTCTTCATTGATAATAGGGCCCCTTTACATAGGAAAATCTAATACTACAAGAAATCCTTGTCTGTCCTAGTTACGCGGCGAGTTCCTTGCTTTGTCAAATGGTCGCAACCTCCTAGTGGCAAGATGAAACTAAGTGTCACTGGATTTATTTTCCGGTGGCAACATAGTGAGAAAGCTGATCAAATTAGTATATTATGGCTTCGAGTAAGCATTTACTTTCTGGTATGTCGCCGCATTTGTAAAGAGAATAGAGTAGTTGAATGTGTGCTCTTTGTTAATTGGTGCATGTTAGAATACATACTTTTTGTAGAGACTCACGGTATTATTTTAGGATGTTCTCTTTATGCTTATTGTAATTTGGGGTTCAGATATCATGTCCCCCCCCCCCCCCCAAAAAAAAAAAATGTATTAAGGGCTGCTGTTTTGGCCCTCTTTCAAAAAAAAAAAAATCCTTTTAAGAATATGAATACGAAATCCAAAGCCCCTATTACACAAGGATTCACATTCCAATTTCCAGTCACACCAAAACTAGATTAACTGCAACAATATATACCTTTGTTTTTTTCTATATCACAAATTGTACGTCTTATTTGAGGGGTTGATTTTTAGACCTAGCTCATCCCTCATCGAACATTGCGGGAGGAGTGGAGGACAAATACTAGTTGATTTTGTTCCTCATTTTTCCCAAAATTTATGGTCTTGCTCATACATATATTTGTTTTGTCTTTTTTGACGAATTTATGCGCTTAACTGATGTTGAATTGAGAATATGGCACTTTCTTTGTATAACTTTGATAATTTGAATTCAGCAGAGTGATGGTAGTTAGCTGCAGTTGCTTAAAAATTGTGTGATTAATCTTGCAGTTATTGATAAATTTGGAGGATAACAGACTGATTGAAACTGTACGTTGGCATATCGGTTCAAGACGAGAAAGGTTTGATGCGCCTTACAGCATGTGTCTCATCACAGGTGATTTTCTGAGAAGGGGTTCAGCCATTGACAAAATTTTCGGGTGCAGGTTTTTGCTTTAGTGTTAGCATTTGCATGGTTGGCGTATTTTGAATGGGTGAAACCTTGAAACAGGTAAGATGCCCGCTGCGTTGCTCCTTTTGTGCCACTGGAAAAGGAGGGTTGTCAAGGAATCTTAAGAGGCATGAAATTGTTGAGCAGGTATGGATCGTCTAGTCCATGCTCTGTCTTCAAAATCCATTTTGAGTTGGAGCTGTTTGTGTTTCCTGTACCTAATTTGAGAAGATGCACGGCTGAAATTTTCTTAAAAGACATATTGAAAAGTATAATTGAATTAACATGGAATTGTCAATCCCAAAACGATTAAGATTTGACATTCTATATCTGATGTTTTCTTTTTCAATTTCATGAACCATAACTTTGCTGAAACAGATGGAGCATGCATGTTCGAGAAGGTTACCTTATCTAGAAGAGTCCAATCATCTGGTAGAAACCATAACACTTCTTATTATTCGATTGAATGACAAGCAAGAATTGTAAGGAAAAAGAAGTTCATTGAATTAAGCATGGAAATAATACACAACCAATTAAACAAGTGCAAAACAAGCAAGCAGTTGTGATCATACGATTACCACAGAAATGGGAAACAGCTGGTAAGCTTTGCACCCTCCAAGTAAGCTTCTTCAAGATCGGCTTCTGATAAGCAGCGATAAGCACCTCGAAGATCTGCATACTTCAAATTAGTCTTGCTCAACTTGACACCTTTCAACTTAGCTTGAAACAAGCTTGCTCTCTTCATATTGGCGTTTGTAAGATCAACATTGTTTAAGGTTGCATAACTCAAGTTGGCTCCCTCCAAATTGGCATTTTTAAGATCAGCATTGTTCAAGGTTGCATGCCTCAAGTTGGCTCCCTCCTGTTGGAGAGGAAAGATCTCACATTGGAAAAGTGACAAATAAAATATAACTTATAAGTGGGTGAATCTCACCCAATTGTACCGAGGCCTTTTGTGATTAAAACCCAACACCTATCGGGTGGTTAAGTTGGGAAAATATCGGTACAATGGTGGGCCACAGGCCACACTTGTCGCTGTTTAACATGGTATCAGAGCGGGTTGTTCTTCAATACGTCGTCATCATGGACCCGGATATGGGTTCATTCATTAATTGATTCACCAATCTCCTCTCCAATCATGGACCTAGTTTTGGTTCATTAAATTGGCCATCGGAAGTTTCCGATTGGATTATTGCCAAGTGTCCGATGTGGGCCTTGGATTGTTATGTGATTGGTCAAGTCTCTAATGTGGGACTTGTGACCCGGTTTCCAATGTGAAATCGGGTTTGTCAATTAATTCAACGTGCATACCTAGAGCTAGATTGCACGTGAGAGGGCGTGTTGGAGAGGAAATATCCCACATTGGAAAAGTGACAAATAAAATATAACTTATAAGTGGGTGAATCTCACCCAATTGTACCGAGGCCTTTTGTGATTAAAACCCAACACCTATCGGATGGTTAAGTTGGGACAATATCGGTACAATGGTGGGCCACAGGCCACGCTTGTCGCTGTTTAACACCTCCAAATTGTTATTTCTAAGATCACTGCTTGTGAAATTTGCTTGAGCCACAAAGTTTAGCACCTTGAAATTTACGTCTATTTGGATAGGGAGCTGATCCAAATGAACAAATATAACTGCTTGTAAAATCTGGTATATTATCCTTCAGCCCATGTAGTTGATAGTATTCTGCTTCTCTGAGAAGTTCTTTGGCATTAACAACTTCAAAGTCCGGAAGAACACCGTGCCTTAGCCAATTAAGAATGTGACTGAAAATTTGGCCATCCCTATCATAAAAAACATATTTGATTTCAGGGTCTTGGTGCATAATTGCAGCAAGCTTAGAATTAGGTTCCCGATGAATCAAAGTATAAACAGTCGTGCAGAATTGTTGTCCTCCAATGTTCAGGCGAACTATAGAGGAAGAATCAAACTCTTCCTCTGACATTGCTTTATGCTCTGGGAGATCTGTTGAAAATACAAGAGGAAAAAATAAGTTAGACAAAAAGATTGAATCCACAGATTTGATATATAGTAACTTTTATGGGGCAAGTATTGCAGATGATGATAGGGAGAGCAGGTACACCTAGTAAGCTACTTATAGAAGTTTGGTGCATTATAAGAGACCTAGTATTATACTAATTGAACCTCTAGAGTTCTAATTCATTTCTTATCCTACTTAAGCCAAGTTATGGTAGGTCTTGTGTCCATTGACAACTCAAAATCCATGTTGATCAAAGAATACTAAAATGTACACATGCAAAACAACAACCAAGAAATTGAAGGGGGCAAAAAATTCTGAGTATGATTGATCGATTGAGGAAAATTCATGTGCCAATTAAATAATAAGCATGTGCACTCATTCTGGCATTCATATATAACTTCTAGTGCCAAAACCGTAACCGAAGTCCTTCACCAGTTGGAATATGATAAAATGTACATAAATTTTTGAATGAATATCGGAACCCTAATATTACATGTACTTGGTCCTACTGAATGGTTTTTACTTTCAAATCCTCAAATTTATAATTTTAATAAATAAGCTACTAATAGGCAAAGACTAGAGATATCCAGTTTAATTCTTATATTGCATTTTACATATGAATTGCATAGGAATGGTTCTCTACGTACAGTTTCATGAGGATAAAGAAATCAATGGAGGGAACTAAACTACGATAGTTGCAGGTAGGAGAGACATCAAATAGAGAAGCAGGTAAATCCCCATAACCCAGTAGCTTTAAGACGGTTGTTGCCGTGCAATACAGAAACATCAAGATCATATAATCACAAACACATATACATTACAAGTGAACAAAGGAATCAAGACATATATCAATCATATCAAAATAGAAGTGATCAAGGACTAGAAGACCAACCTTGTTCATTCATCTGGACTGCCATTGAGGATGAGTACTTGAAGCTGAAATGAAGTAAATGTGAATGCCTAGACGGAATAGCTACTGTATTTCAACGTGTTCACAGTGAACACAGGGACATCCTTTTATGGTGCATTTAGGATAACTAATTCAAGCTCAATTCCATCAAAGAGCTTGAGTTCCAATCCAAGTTTGCTACATGTGAATATCTCTAGATATCTTGATGTACAAGATAATCACGTGCGTATTAAAGAGAAAAGAAAGAAGAAGAAAAAAAGTCGGCTTTGCTCTGCTAGGGTTTCTCTGCCCTAACCGTTCAATTGATCGAGATCTGTGACTTGATGGCGGTGGGGAGAGCGACGGCTCCTTCTACACCGTCAGAGGAGGCCATTGTGAGCCTTGATGGAGGAGAGGATGCTATCCATGACTCGTTTTTTTTATCTCTGTGGCCGGATTCTATCGAAGAAGGTGGTGGTGATCCCGTCATTCTCGGCGGCGATCTCCAATGTTTGGGGTTTGAAGGAGAGAGTGTTGATCCGGCAGGAGGAAGATGATGTCTTCGTCTTCCAATTCAAGGAACGGGAGGTGAAGAATCGGATTCTTGCTGGGGGGCCATGGTTCTATAATAATTCAATGTTGCTGTTAGCCAACTACGACGGCCTCTCTGCTCTTGAGGCGGCGCCGCTGCACCTCCTTGAGGTTTGGGTGGCGGTGAAAGGACTACGTATTGCTATGCGCAATGAGAAGGCTTTAACCTTAATCGGCAAAGCACTGGGAGAATTCGTTCGGGTTGATCAAGGGGCGGTGCAGCGGAAGGATCTGGTTCAACGGATTCGTGTGGTGCAGGACATCCGGCGGAGGATATGGGGGCGACGGATCTTCGAATTTTCGCCGACGGTCTCGGTGTTGGTGGAGCTACAATATGAAAAATGTCATGGCCTCTGTTCGGCCTGTGGCTTGTTTGGTCATGGAGGTGGACTTTGTGATCGGAAATTGGAGGTGGAGATGCTGCCATTGGGGGTGTCGGGCCCGGAGGGAGTGCAGACGAATCCGGAAGTGCTGGGTTCGGCGTCGTGGTCGCCGGTCTCTGTGCCGGCGGTCGTCGGGTCAGTGATGTCCTCTGGGCTGTCGGAGGGGAGGCCGGAAGTGGCTGGATCGACTGGGGTATTGGTTGGAACGACGTCGGGGGCTGCTGCAGAAGGTGCAGCGATGGCTCCTGAAAAATCGGAGGAAAACCCAGTAGGGTTGACCGCTGTTTTGACTGGGCATGGGCCGAGTTTGGCTGCTGGGACTGATGGGATGGGTGCTGTTGGGCCTATTTCTACTAGGTCGGGTTCTGTTGGGCTAGATGCTGGGTTTTTGTCTCACACCAAATTGGGTGTACGCAAGAAGCCATTTAAGCCTAGTTTAGCGATCATTCCTCGGGAATTTCAGCTTGGTGAGTTGGTGGAGGTTCCGATTTCTGTGGGGTCAGCTCCAAAGAAGAAGGGTCGTCCTCCTGGGCGCCGAGCTCAGCGAAATCCGGCAAAGGAGAAAGAAGAAGGTAATATTATAGGTGAGGATTTAAACTCCATCTCAAATGGGAAGGAGTTAGCTATTGTTTAATTGTTCAGAATGGGTTCTAAGCTTGTACGAGAGTGATTCAGTTTCTATGAGTCTTCTATGACGTTTCTAGTCTCTCGCTTGTACCACAATTGCGTGCCTGGCAAGTGAGGGCTAGTTGAATGATTTTTCCGTAGGAGGCGAAGTTTTGTTACTCTTGGATAGGCTTGCTTAAATGTGAGCCTCCCAATGTTTTTAATTAGTTTGCATTAGCTTAGATAGGTTTTACCGGATTCTTGCCGGGATTCTTATGTAAGTTTGTAAGCTTTGGCCAAATTGGCTGTTGATTTTTGAATAACAATCAACTTCTATTCAAAAAAAAAATCACGTGCGTATTCCATATACTTATCAAACCAGCTAAATAGGATAAATAAATATTCCATAGTTAATATGTTTTATTAATCTCAC